>NC_060125.1:208653742-208956772 GCF_021461395.2 Schistocerca americana | reverse complement strand
GCAAAATAATAAAAAAGACCATAATAAGGAAATTTTTATAATCATGAATAGTACAAAAAGCTACTACTACGCCCTCGACGATCGACCGTTCAAACTGAACCATCATATTGATTATACCTTCGGAACTATACAGTGTACGGCAGCTACAGTATGTGCTTTGCTTTATTGCAGTAACATATCGTAACTGACGAGTAGCACCTTTTCGTCACCAAGGAAGAAAAGTTGCCGTGCACTGTAGGAAGTAGATTATGTACCCTGTGAATCGTCCTCACCCAGATGACTGGATTGCAGGTGGAGTTGCAGATCCAGGACAATGTGAACATTGTCAGGTGCAGAAGGTCTAGTCAAACGCTAGATATATGGTGCACCATGGAAGGCGTCCTTCCTCAAATGTCCCGTACTTTGGATAATTTTGAAAGATGTGTTAGTCAAACCCTGAAAGTGGACCATAACTGATTAGGCAGAAAAGTGAGAGACTCCTTTTAGTCGCCTCTTTCGACAGGCAGGAATACCTCGTGCCTATTCTAACCCCCAAACCGGCAGGGGGCAACGTACACCACCCTTTGGCATACAGGGTGGTTGGCAAAATCGCACGAAATCAATGAATATAATCGAAAGCATCAGGACATACCTGTATGTTGTGGAGTACACCGCCAGATGTCACGAGAGGCGAACCCGGCAGTATCAAAGAAGGTGGGGAGTATTGTTTTGTCAGCAGAGAAGCAGTAACAGCAGAATGTGTCTCAAGAGACCTTAGTGACTTCGAGCGTAGGTTAGTCACGGATATGGTAACAAATCCATCAGAGACGTTTGTGCCTTTCTAAAGATGTCCAAGTCAAGTGTTGGTGATTTGATTGTGAAGTGTAAATGTGAAGGACCAACGAATACTAAACCATGACCAGGTGAACCGCATCTACTGATTCACAGCGACAGTCGAACATTAAGGAGGATGGTTGGCAAAATCGCACGAAATCAATGAAAAGAATCACACATACTATTTACAAAGCGCTGCCAGCAGTCTGGGTCATCTACTGACTGTCTACAGGGAGTTAAAAGAAATGGGTTGCAACTGTCGAGCAACTCCTCATTTGGTAGTCAGCGCTTAAGCTACACATGAGATAGTGAAACAGTGACGCCACTGGACGGTGGATGACTGGAAACGAGTTTTTTGGAGTGTTGAATCACGCTTCACTCTTTGGCAATCCGAAGGAAGAGCTTGGGTTTGGGAAATGCCTGAAAACGTTGCCTGCCATCATGTGTAGTGCAAACATTGAAGTAAGGAGTTGGTGTTACGGTAAGGGTGTGTTTTTTGTGGTTTCTTCGTGGTCCCCTTATTGCCCTTAAGAAATCGCTATATGCGGAAGTATGTGAACACTTTTTACTGCATTATGCACTATGTACAGTAGAGGAACCGTTCGGATGACAATGGACCATGTCACAAAGCAGCATCTGCGAGAGCAATTATCCATGTTCAGTAACGTTTCCTGAAATAGACTGGCCTGCCTTGAGTCCCGAAGTGAACCCAGTGGAACACCTGTGGAATTGGTTAGAAAGTTAAAAATTCGCTCCCGACCACAACGTCCAACATCTCTATCTTCTGTACTTTAAGCCCTAGAGGAAGAACGGGCTTCCATTGTCCACAGGCATTCAGACGCCCCATTGAAAGTGTGTGTAACAGAGTTTAAGCTGTCCACTAACAGGTGCGCTTTGTTACATTGATACCTGTTTATTTGCTCTTAGCTCTCAGCTACATCTAGTACAATCTAGTGCGCATTTTTCTACCTGAATATGTGTTTGCTATAAAGATTGAACGTTTTCTCCGATTCACTTCTAGCGATGACGATTCTGTAATTAAAATCTGCTTTCGACAGCTTTATTGCATAAACTCGATAAACTATCTTAAATTTACTGAGTAGAGGAAAAAAAAGATGGTCCGTACTACAACGTACGTCAGCCTAAAGGGCATGGACTTCATCACAATTACTCTTCTGTCACTGTAGGTTTTGTTTAGAGGTTTTGGCATTGGCAACATTCTTTGTTTGTACTCCCAAGGTAATTTCTCACAAGACTAATCAAGTGTCGTGCGACGTTGGTATTGTTGGGCGTATGATTCTATATAAAAGTGTAGGTCTTTGCACAATGATTAATTACAGGCAAAGCAGACGACAAACGATCTTCAATCATCTGTTTGAAGACTTATCAGTGAATCTCAGTTCTTTGTCCAGTGATTATGCTTTGAGTACCTCGATCCTATCGTTCGTTCTAATGACGTGAGTACTTAGCAGCATTTCCCTTTTTCGTCGGAACTCCATGTATGACAGGCCCTGTGAATATTTGTTTCGACAGTCCGGCACGGTGATCAGCGCCTATCGTCGAATCCATTTGATCAATGTGTTTTTATCATTAACTTCTTTGTAACCCTTTGTGAGGTAGCAGAAGATAAGCGCTTTGTTATCTCGATGGCAAGAGCTATGTTAGCTCTGATTACCATATAATCAAGATATCTTTAGCTACATACATTAATTAACAGCGTCTCCGACAGTCAATGTAGCGAACGCTGGGGTGGCAGTGCTGCTGAAATCCCGGACACAAGTCCGCCAGTACGGAGTGTCGCGTTTACGCTTCTGTTCTATTGACTCATTCGCCACCTGCAAACGAATGATGGGAGTGCCTGCTTTGTATGGGCTTAAAACAGGTAAGGTGAGAAACGAGGCTTAGCCATCACATAAAAAAGAAAGTCTTGTATTAAATTCTCTTTACAATATATTACAATAGTAGTATTCCATGGACACCACAGAGAGCGAACTGAGGGATGTGAAAATAAGTCAAGGATATTTTAATTTAACTTTAGTGCAATTCAGCGACTTGACATTACGTTACTACATTACAGCACAAATTAAAATTATAATTTAAGCTAAAACGTAAAATTTAAGAGTTTCTATGATAAATACTCTTTGGTAGAGTGGAAGGAGTTGCCAAACATAAAATTCTTTAATTCAGTCTTAAACTCCACTACATTACCTACATGACGTTTAATGCGCTCTCGTACGTTGTTGAAAACATGTATACCCCTGGATCCGACTCCTTTTCGTACTAATATTAACACCTTGAAATCTTTGTAGACGTTATTTTTGATCCTATTGTGATATTCAAGCTTTTAACTATTTTTGACAATAGAGAAATATTGGCAAGGAAGAGAGTTAATGAACATACAAACTGGGAAGCAGTTGGCAAAATATCCAGTTCTTTTAAAGAGGTTTCTGTATGATTTTCTAGAATTAACACCAGATATAATTCTTGTAACACACTCCTGTGACCAGAAAATATCAGTCCTGTTGTTTTAATTTTCTCATAAAATGATTCTATAAGCCTTGGGTGAATGCAAATATGCAAAATAATCCATTTCTGCGTTTGAAACCGTATATAGCAGTAATCATGTGTGCTGCAAACAGATGTACCAAGGCACTTCATTAATTTCAGGCAGTAGATTTTCCAGTTGAGGTAGTGATCTCTCTCTGGCCCCTGAACCATATCACTTTCTACTTCATGTATTTCAATGTCTGAGAATCTTGCAGCTTGTGGAGTTCCATGAGAAATACTGACTGTATGTACTGAGTCCTCTCTAAATTCACTGACAATCCATCTGCGTTCAACGATCTGTTGATGTTTTCAAGTATTTAATTAGATAACTTTTCAGTGAGGGGACTAGTGCTATTTTTCATCCCTATATCTCTAACATCTACAAAAGTTGCAAAGTTTGCATCTTCTGAAACTGAAAATGCAAAACCATTAACGTATATCAGAAACAGAAAAAGACCAAAAATCATACCTTGGGTACACAATGTGTTATTGATTCAAGTTCTGAGTGTCTGTCCTTACGTAATTCGCACGGTACTGATATACAATGCGTACTGTCATTCAGATATACCTGCTCTGCCTTCTGTTCTGTAAATTTTTGACTTCTGCATTAGGATATCAAGGTTCACGTAGTCAAAAGCCTTATCCAAGGCACAAAATGCTGCAGTCGTAGTAATTTGTGATTTATTGTTTCTATTACACCATATGTCGAGGTAAAGATAGCCTGTTTAGATGACAATCGTTTCTGAAGTAAAGAACTGCTTTGTACTAACTATATTTTTCTGTACTGAGTGTGTATAAAATCTGTTGTACATTATGTTCCCTAAAACTTTTGAAAATGCTGCAGTAATGAGATGAGCTGTTCATTTTTGTGCGGTTTTATCTAACTTTTTGTGAAGTGGCTAAACAATTGCAATGTAAGTCCGTCTGAGGAAATTTCACTATAAAAAGATTCATTAAATAAGAACATTTACGTATTTCTAACTTAAGGTGAACAACATGTCATTATTTTACTACCGCTTTCAGAGTAAGTACTTGAACATTTATTTTTAAAAGAATTGATGACATTGAAAACTTTTTTTTTTTTTTTTTTTTTTTTTTTTGCAGACATGGGGAGAGGGTGAATTTTATCAAAATTGTTTTCAGAGAATTTCATACGAACTGTAGGCTATCTGCTAAGGAAGTGTTAAAACCTATGTTACCTACTACTGCAGAAAAACATTATTCAAAGCTTCTGCAATTTAGGGCTGCATTTGACCGATTTATTATCTACATATTCTCTTCAGGTTCTTTATTTATATTCCCTGTCTCATATTTTACTATGTTTCAAATAGTTTTACCTTGTTGCTGTGGTAATTTATTTTTTCTTTACAAGTACATGCATTTTGATGCTCTAATTGCTTTGCTTATAATTTTACAGTACAGTGTGTAACGTGATTTAACTCTGTCATCGTCCATTTCCCTTGATGCAGTTAGATCCTTCTATTAGTTTTGCATGATATTCTGTAATCCAGGCTTCAGGTGCATTTAATATGCTTCAGCAGCTCAATTTACTAGGAAAAGAGTTTCCAAAGTACCCTATAAATATACTGCAGAATGCTTTACATTTATTTTTATTCATGCCAGTAATGTTGACCACATCTTACCATTCTGTATTTCGCTAATTCATCTTGAATTGCTGAATTACTTTTTCATATATTATCCTTGTAGTTTTCCATTCAGTTTAATTAATATCAGGAAGTCTTGTACTGAACGTCAGCAGTTGACTATCAAGAGTGGATAGGCTTTTGACTATGGGATTTACACTATGACTTCGCTATAGTGTCGAAGCCTTTATAAAATTATTGTCTGTAGCAATGTTAGTGGTTCCCATAGTTCGTGTTATATTGTATGAAATGGGCAGGGGCTCAAATACAGCTCTAGAATATGTATGCTCTAAAAATTTAAATTAAAATCTCCTGTCAGTATTACTTCATTATGCTTGGAAGTCAAGATCTTTAGTAATATATTAAGTTGTCTCGTCAATTCCGAAAAATTACCAATTACAAGTACAATATATTTCTTTAAACTAGTAATAGCCAACGACTTCAAAAATACAACTTTATGATAGCCACTGTGGTTCGCGGTAGGTAAGAATATACTGACTCTTTGAGCGCAGTGTTATGAGGCCGCTGGATATTAGCTGTTTTCTAGCTTTATCCGGCTGTTAACGATCTCCCAGTGAAACTCGTGCTCCAACTTCATTTCTCCTTTTTTTCTAACCACAGCACTTTTCAGTGCATTACTGGCGGTAGAACGAACGTGTTGTGATGAGAAATATGTAAGCCTGCCGTATAAACTTAATATTTTCATTTGTTGCCATTTGTGATCGAAAAATTTACTATGACGGTAATCTTCTCTAGGGAAAAAATCTTATCTTCCGCCTTCTGAGCGATTCCAACATACATCTGCAACTTAATGCAAGGGCCAATGGATGCCACAACCAACGAGATGTATTAGGATATGTGTCTTTCCTATCAAGAAACGCTACAACCCGAGTAAGACCGACGATGTCCTGGAAACGTACTGTAAGAGATGCTTCTAACACACAAGACCATAAACGTGGCGTAAATTACTACCAGACCACACACAAGGGAGCTGAATTTTCACGGACTCGAGGGTTCAGACAACAGTAGTTTTACACATAATGCGTTCATCAAGTTATCACACAAAATAATTGTCGTCCACAGATCATGATAGGTATGTCGGTTTACCTACATGTACATCTACATTTACATGATTATTGTGCAATTCACAATTAAGTGCGTGGCAGAGGGTTCGTCGGACCACCATCAAGCTATTTCTCAACCGTTCCGCTCTCGAACAGCGCCGGAAAAGACGAACACTTAAAACTTTCAGTATGCGTTCTGATTTCTCTCATTCAACTATGATAATCGTTCCTCACTATATACGTGAGTTCCAACAAAATATTTTCACACTGTGAGGAGAAAGTTGATCGTTGAAATTTCATTTGAAGATCTTGCCGCAACGATAAATGCCTTTGCTTCGTGATCGCCAGCCCAATTGACGTCTCATCCGTGGCTATATATCCCCTATTTCGCCCCAGCACAAAATGAGCTGCCTTTCTTTGAACTTTTTCGATGTCCTACGTCAAGTAGTGTAGTGCATCTCTGTAGCAGATCTTTTGCATTTTCCCAGTGTTCTGCCACTGCATCGTAGTCTTACTTTGCTTTACCCACAACATTATTTACGTGATGTTTCCAAATTAAGTTATTCGTAACTGTAATCTATAAGTATTTACTTGAATTTGCAGCCTTCAGATTTATGTGATTTATCGTGTAACCAAAATTTGACGGATTCCTTTTGCTACTCATGTGGATAACTTCACGCTTTGCATTATTTAGGGTCAACTGCCACTTTTCGCTCCATACAGATATCTTGTATAAAACCTTTTTCAGTTTGTTTTGATCATCTGATGACTATATAAAACGGTAAATAACAGCATCTTCTGCAGACAGCTTAAGAGTGCTATTCAGATTGTCTCTTAAATCGTTTATGTAAATCGGGATCAACAGAGGACATGTAACACTTCCTTGGGTAGTGCCAGATATTACTTCTGTGTTACTCGATGACTTTATGGCAGTTACTGCGAGATGTGACTTCTTTGGCTGGAAATCACGAATCCAGTCTCACGTCTGAGACGATAGTCCATAGGCACGCAATTAGGTTAGAAGTTGCTTGTGAGGTACAGTGTCAAAAGCCATCTGGGAATCTAAAAATAGGGAATCAGTTTGACATCACCTATCAATAGCACTCCTTTTTTACCATGTGTCTGTGTACCACTTCACAAGTGTTACGTTGTTGTGCGAGTGAAAATTATATCTTTATCTCATTTGGTTTCATGCTTACCGAATATTGTTTAACTTGCAGACACGAGTGTGGTACAAGCCAAGACCGGCCGTTAGTAACAAGATATCGACGATAGCTTGATTGAGAGATACCCACCCCACTCTTCGTAAAATCATATACAGTTTCGTCTTCAGACACTATGCATCGCACGAGTTCCGGTTGGATAAGTCTATAATTTTATCTCTATGGAGATGATCTGGATAGCACGTGAAATCCAAACGGATTCTAATGAGTGCGAATCATTATCTTGTTATAACATTCGTCTGACTTTGCCAAGGTGATCTAGGTATGCCGATTTAACAGCGCTATGCCTTCCTCTAACTACGAAAAGGCCTGCCACCTTCATAGAAATTAAACTGCCAGCATTCAAAAACCAGAGAATATTGTAAAACACTGGAACGCAATTGGGTGAGCTCAAAAACCAGAAACTGAGTCCAGTCCTTGGAAGTAATGTTTCCTGTGGTA
Source organism: Schistocerca americana (assembly GCF_021461395.2). Classification (NCBI taxonomy): domain Eukaryota; kingdom Metazoa; phylum Arthropoda; class Insecta; order Orthoptera; family Acrididae; genus Schistocerca; species Schistocerca americana. Next base: position 208,949,041 of record NC_060125.1, on the reverse strand, counting down.
TGATGCACAATCCCAATGGGTTGAAATGAGGGAACTTATGTGTGAGGGACGAAATAACAAATGCGGGAGCATAAAGTCAGAACATTGAGGACTAAACTTTTGTGGATACGAATGAAATCGGCGATCTCTTGGTGAGGAAACCTTGTAGGAGGCTAGGAACCTCGATATCTTGAAGCAGAGGAGGGTGTTGTACCTTGCTATACTTTTGAGACTTTCGCCTCTAGCCACACCTGTGACAGAAGTGCAAAATATTTTCGTATTCCATTTGTAAATGATGATATTCACTTTTTATGTGCTTCAGTCCTTTTTTTTAAATCACAAAAATTACCCCATAAAATTAAGGTTATTCCAAATGTGAAAAAATGCTGCAAGGTACAACATGGTCATTGCCTAGGAGCAAATATTCGATAGGAATTTAAAAGCGTTCCAATGGATAAACTTTTATCACGACTGTATTTAACAATCTATCGGTTACACTGTTACTCTACTAAACATCAATATCAAATTCCGTTACATGTTAAGTACGTTTCAAAATAGAAGCTATTGGAAACTAGCATGAATTTCTATTTCCAAGACAGGTGAAATTGTTGAGGCATTAAAGAAACTCAATTCACTTGCAAGAATTAGATCATCTTCTGTTTCAGCTTACGAGATGGTTCATGGACCGACCAAGTACGGTTTAACTGTCCACATCTTATATAAATAGTACTAAAAATATACAGCGTTTTACTCACCATAAAATTCTGCACGTAAACAGTTAACTCTATATTCCAAATAGCTTAAATATATTACATGGCAAATAAATGTGTAAAAGGCGAAATATTTTTAAATGCTGCACAAAACACAACCTCATGTCTAACAACAACAAAACCTGTAGAAAATGGAGGGAGCAGATTTTGGCAGCCTTTAGTGAGCATTCCTTTGTGGATTCTAAAATCAGTCGCTAGACTGCAGTAGCGACCAAAACACATCGGGTGTTCGTAGGTGCACCATCCTATAGATCAGTGTGCTCTGTCACCCGTCGATCTCGATCGGCCAGTCGATGCCATGGCTTTATGAGTCGATCTTTCAAAACTTTGGTTCAAATGGCCCTGAGCACTATGGGACTTAACTTCTAAGGTCATCAGTCCCCTAGAACTTAGAACTACTTAAACCTAACTAACCTAAGGACATCACACACATCCATGCCCGAGACAGGATTCTAACCTGCGACTGTAGGGGACGCGCGGTTCCAAACTGTAGCGCCTAGAACCGCTTGGCCACTCCGGCCGGCGACAAAAAAAACCTATGTTCTAAATCAATTTAAATGAACTGTTTTTGTAAAATACCAGTTTGCTCACAATGAGTATTTCGCATGGTATTTACAGGCCGTAAATCTGACGGCACTATCCGCCTCCTCTCCATCAGTTTTAACGCTTGCGCCAAGCAACAGTCTCTCCTCCTGCATGGTGAGGCAACTACTCGCATACTTAAGTTGGCGCGTTGTGAGCGGGGGCTGCGGTGAACGGCGGTTGCGCGTAGGGTTTGTTGCGGGGTGATGTCCGGTGTACGGTGCCGGAAGGGGAAGAGGGGGAAGGGAATGCTCCGCCTCCATTAGGTATCGGTTTTCGAGTTTCCACGAAACAACAATGTGCACGGTGGGGAGGTAATGATCAGTTAAATACTTCCTGTTACCGAGCCAGATTGCTTTTTGTATTGACGTGTCAAATAACCACCTCATCACTCAATTTCGAAACAATAGTGATCAAAATAGCGCAACAGTATATACCACTGCGACAATAGAGACAACATCGTCGAATACTATACTGTACAGCTGGCAACGAACGGCTCCGAACCGCTATTGCACACCAAAGTTTGATGACTAAGTAGGGGTATGGTTCCAAATAGATTTAGGGAACTTCAACTAGCGATAAAATCTTTTGTGTCTGAAAGAGAGGAAGACTATTCACAAGTGTATGATTGGAGCTGGTTGGTGCGTCTGGCACTTGTAACTGATACGACAGTTGAACTAAATGAGTTAAACAAAGAACTCAAAGGAAAAAACTGGATCGTCATATCTCTTATTTCTTCTATAAAGTATTTCATGCAGAAACATGATCTTTGGATAGCACAATTATAGAAATTAATTGTGACAGGCCTTATTCAGATAAAGTCAGAACTACAGTATCAAGAAACATCATTGGATCAAGAAGTTGAAAAGAAGTATACGGCCAACAAGACAGTACTGAAAACAGAGTTTGAAAACCCATTTTCAGTTTTAAAGCCAGTGGAACATGTTCTAGCATTCATACATTAACGTCTCCAGAAAGTGAGGTGGAAAGTTTTTAAAGCAAAATGCACAGTATTTTCTCTTGTAGTGAGATTGAACCTGAAGAAGAAATAACTAGATTTCACAAAGCCATTTCCTTAAAATCGGTAAACGATGAAGGTAACTTTTGGAAATTAGTGAGTGTAAAGAACCTACCCTAACACTGCAAAGGTGGGATCGAATGTTTTAGCGTTTTTAGATCAACTTACCTATGTGAGGTAGCGTTTTCAACGTTGAACATAATGATAATATATTTTGTGTAATTAAAACGATCAATTTTGGCTACAGTATTCTTTTATGCTCAAACCTTTATCAATTTTTAATTCATTAGGTCTAAATGAAGCAAACTGCATGTAGAAAATGTCAAGCCTAGAAAGACTGAGACCCTCTACTCTAGATACAACACTGCCGCCCACAAACTGGTGCAGATCTATAATGTCGTCAGTGAATAGCATTCCTGTGGTGGAGTGGTGGGAGGGGAGAGTTAACGGTAGTGGGGGGCGAGGTGGCTCAAAATCAATCGAATTAATGGGATATTTTTATAGTGGAAACGAAAAAATAATCTAGAAAATTAACGTTCTTGTGACGTAATTCAATTAGGTAGAGCTCATAAGACGAATCTATAATTTTCGAAGTAGCAGAAAATACGAAAATAAAGTTGAAAAAATGCTAATATCAGGATCCAATACTAATAGACCACAAATCCCCATGTGAGAAACGATACGTGCACAGTTTTACTTTAGGGTACGGTATTAAAAATTACTGAAAATACACGAAAACGTAGAAATTTGTCAAAATTAAGTGAAATATACCAGTAACAGTGCTCAGACCCAAAATATTTGCGGCATGAATCCCCATGTGAGAGGAATCCTACCCTCCATTGGAACTTACGATGGACCTCTGTTCTCGCAAAAATGTTCAAATGTGTGTGAAATCTTATGGGACTTACACACTACTTAACCTAAATTATCCTAAGGACAAACACACACACCCATGCCCGAGGGAGGACTCGAACCTCCGCCGGGACCAGCCGCACAGTCCATGACTGCAGCGCTTTAGACCGCTCTGCTCTCTAAGGTAACATCATGTGGCGGACAACAAGCTGCCGTCCGCAAGGGTGGGGCCGAGGTGCGAAGTCGCGGCATCCCGGGTGCGGTCACTGAACGAGCTGCCTTGGGTAGATGGACGGAGCTGCTAAGACTCCCAATAACGGCTGCGGTCGGTCCCTTCTGCTCTCTTCATCGGGTTCACGAATCGCACTTGAGGGATCAGCCGACACACGCGATGGGCACTTAGCTGTGAAGCGAATAAGGACGCTACGTCTGCAAGACTGTACGACCGGAAGCCGGCGTTGCATATTCCGGTATTGGCGATGGCGCTAACCCACGCATGCACGGTGCGCGGCGCCATTGCCGAGTTCAGCAGAAAGCCTGCTGTGTACCTTCGATGTAATAAAGTCAGTGACACACTTGCCTGTGTTTCTCTGCACACTTCGGCGTGAATCATTCTTCTCTCACAAACCACGCCACTAGGTAGTTCTGACATATTGCAACCCGTGAGCTCGGGGGGGTTGTAACAGAAATCTCTGAGTATGATATGCTTCGAAATTATACCTTTGCCATTATCAAAACCGAAAAAGACTCATATGGGGGCATTTCCAGCGTAGGAAATTTGCCGTTATGATGCCTCCAGCAGGACCAGATGATCTGTGGAAGGCCGGCATCTCCTGAACCCACACTGGACCCAACTAAGGAGCTGCTTGCAGCTGAGACCAAAAACAGCAGTTCATCATATCTCGTTTTCCTACACGTTTCGCTGAGCAACACTATCATGTCGACTTGGGAAGTAATGTCCTTCCCTATCTTCAGGAGAAAGTGAAGAGCACTGGAGGAGACCAGAAACTTTCATATCTAAAGAAACTGTAAAACTAGCTGTCTTAGTTAATTAAAAAAAAGATTCAAATGACTCTGAGCAGTATGGGACTTAACATCTGAGATCATCAGTCCCCTAGACTTATAACTACTTAAACCTAACTAACCTAAGGACATCACACACATCCATGGCCGTGGCAGGATTCGAACCTGCGACCGTAGCAGCAGCGCCGTTCCAGACTGAAGCCCCTAGAACCGCTCGGCCACAGCGACCGGTAGTTAATTTCAGTTTATTTGAACATATAACTGATTTAGTCATTGCAGCTATTATAAGATGTTAAAAAGGCATTAGCACAAGGGACACACAGACTTTTATGTCTATTCGTCGTCTGTGTCACTGTTTATTTCGGACCTATTGATGTCTGGAACGTCGAAACTGATTATCTGCTCTAATAAACTGAACTGTGACTAAGGATTTTAATTCTACAGTTTATTTCTAAAACAGTCAGAGGCAAAAGACGGCAAATGAGGACATACGCAAAAACGCCTCATTTCTGTATTGGTCACTCAGGCAGTATTCAGCCCGACAAAAAAGTGAAGCACACAGAAGACATGGTCGGATGTGAATGTAACTTTGTAGACGTACATGCCATCAGTGGGTACGTCAATGAAAAGTGCTGCAATTATCTTTGACAGAACAGTCATCACATGTCATTAGGCCGACCGTTGTGGCCGAGCGGTTCTAGGCACTTCAGTCAGGAACTGCGCTGCTACTACGGTCGCAGGTTTGAATCATACCTCAGGCATGGATGTGCGTGATGTCCTCAGGTTAGTTAGGTTTAAGTAGTTCTAAGTCTAGGGGTCTGAAGACCTCAGATGCTAAGTCCCATAGTGCTTAGCACCATTTGAACCGTTTGAACATGTCATTAGTGCTGTTGGCGCTTAGTGTCGTTACCAGGCCTGGTATGAAATGTAAGGGGCGTGGATAGCGTCAGATTTTGAGTTATTACTGTGAAAGACACCGAGATGTTGCGTAAGCGTGTGAGACAGTCTTGTCATCAGGTGATGCAACTTGAAAGGGACCTCACTGTGGATCTTCACTTGGTCCGCTGATGAAATCGTTCAGTATCGAGATTTGTGGGACATTTGGATGTGACAATGGCCCGACGTTGAACCTGATGGGAGCATTAGGGCGGGCAATTCGTTGTCAAGGTTCCGGTCGACGACGTCTGGCCACCACAAGGGCGTTCAGCCATATTCTGCACCAAGCTCACCCCTCCACATCCGCACTTGCCATCCTAGAACAAGTGACGGACTACCACCAACAGTCTGCGATATTCTGCACCACTGATAGGATTTTATCAGCAGCCGGACTAGCGAATTATACTCCCATACACAGGCTGCCGTAATACCTCAAAACAAACGGCTGCGCCTGCATAGGAGATGTAGGACTGCTGATGAATAGCGTCGCTTCGTACTGAGCGAAGATTCGCAGTCTGCACTTCGCCAGATGACCATCATCGGCGAGTATGGTGGCGACCTGGGGAGGTGTCTCATCCTCCCAACGTTTTGAAGAGACATAGCGTTATTCATGGCATCGTGATGTGGGGAGCCGTCGAGTATGACTTCCGGTCGTGACTGGTAATGACTGAGGCACCTCAGAGGACACAGCGGTACGACAGGGACATCCTGCGTCGTCGTGTGTTATTTCGCGTGCTACAGTATCTTCGTGCCATTTTTCAGTAGGACTACACTCGTCCACACATAGCACGTGTCTCTATGAATTGTATCCATTATGTTGAGGTACTCTAATGGCCAGCAAGATCGACAGGTCTATGCATGATAGAAAATGCGAGGGTTCATCTCCTATGTCAACCCTGTCACTGAAACAGTGTCCACGCTGTCAAGGACCAGTTACAAGAGTTGCTCGTCAGCTTGACTCAGTAGAGCATGCAACGGCTTTATGACAGTCTTCACAACCAAAATCAGTGGATACATTCAGGCCAGAGGGGGTGCGACATCATAGTGGTAAGTGCGTTTATAATGCCAGCTTCGGAACCATTTCATAATCACTGAAGTAACATTACACAGTTTCCCAACCCGTGAAGTTTCGTTTCGTTTCCTTTCTGGGAGCGTTGTATCTGCAAACCTATAGCGGGCTTTGTATGAAGCATTAGTTAACGAATGCACCTCGTGAACACGCATGGCTGCTATTCTTCCTCACGCACTAGGCAACTAGGCCCTAAGGGCACCCATACACGCTCCGCGAATCTAACTGCTGTCAGTTAGGCCTGAACAGCCATCCAGGTGTCGGAATGTGTGTGGGTTACACAGTTCGACTGATCCAGAGGACGGAGAACCAAGGAGCAACTCGTTCGTCCACACGGCCGAACTGACGAATGCGCAGGCCGATCTCAAACTCCGCCATTCAGATGCCAACCAACGGCAGCCTGTCAAGAACTACATTGGTAATGTGTTGTGTGGAGCTGAAGATGGCAACTTAACTGAAGTTATTCACTTGTTCGCCACTTTACTCCTCACTATCACAAATTTGTCAGGTTCGAAAATGGTTCAAATGGCTCCAAGTGCTATATGACTTAACATCCGAGGTCATCAGTTCCCTAGACTTAGAACTACTTAAACCTAACTAACCTAAGGACATCACACACATCCATGCCTGAGGCAGGATTCGAACCGGCGACCGTAGCAGCACCGCGGTTCCGGACTGAAGCGCCTATAACCGCTCGGTCACAGCGGCCGGCTTCTCAAATTCCCTCACATCTTTGCAGCAATAGTTAGTATATTTCTCTAAACTCGAGAACCGAAGCACCGAATCCACCATATGCCGATCAACACACCAGACACTCACTACATTTATAAAGTAAACCAACGTTAGAGTCATAACGAACGAAAGCCAAAATAAATAAATAAATACATTAATATACTCTTCACTCTTACGTCTGTGTATGAGGGTTTTTGACTCTTCGTATTTTCACTTTTTGTATTAATGTTAAAACAAAGAAGAGTGCGAAACGATTATATGCCAGTTTTCTTAGGTGCAAATGATCCTTACGTAGGACGTTGTGAATTGCTTCTCTCTATACATACAGGGATTGGACAAAAATATGGAAAAACGGTATATCGTGTTATTTCATGGTCCCCACCGGCATTCTTCAAGATTGAATTACTCCCAAGAATTATGTGACCATTTTGGCTGATGATGTACATCCAGTGGTGCAATATTTGTTGCGTAATGTTGATGCTATATCCCAAGATGACAGGGCCCCTATTCACACAGTTCGCATCGTCCAAGACTGGTTTTGCGAGCTCGAGGATTGGTTCTAGCACCCCCTCCCCCCTCCACGTCCCTGGCCACTGCAATCAGCAGATCTCAATATTATTAAGCCTCCATGATCTACTTTGTAGAGAAGTGTGCGTGATCGCTAGCGACCTCCATTTTCGTTACCTGTATGTGTCCCTATTTTGTAGAAGAATGGTATGAGAGTTCGCTCAAAATCATACAGGGGCTTTGTTTGTCCATTCCGAGACAACTGCAAGATGTTTTGACTGTTTTAGTACTCCGTATGAAGCATGGTAATGTATCTTGTTATTGGTGTAATCATAGTTTTGTTCATTCTTTTTTTTCCTTTATTGTAATTTCATGCCGCAGATGAGGCGGGCCAGCAGCGGCCTACATACGCCGCTCTTCAGTCAATAGACACAACAGATAGACATAGACGACAGAGAAACATAAAAGGTATGGTAATACATGATGAACATTACACAATATACACTCCTGGAAATTGAAATAAGAACACCGTGAATTCATTGTCCCAGGAAGGGGAAACTTTATTGACACATTCCTGGGGTCAGATACATCACATGATCACACTGACAGAACCACAGGCACATAGACACAGGTAACAGAGCATGCACAATGTCGGGACTAGTACAGTGTATATCCACCTTTCGCAGCAATGCAGGCTGCTATTCTCCCATGGAGACGATCGTAGAGATGCTGGATGTAGTCCTGTGGAACGGCTTGCCATGCCTTTTCCACCTGGCGCCTCAGTTGGACCAGCGTTCGTGCTGGACGTGCAGACCGCGTGAGACGACGCTTCATCCAGTCCCAAACATGCTCCATGGGGGACAGATCCGGAGATCTTGCTGGCCAGGGTAGTTGACTTACACCTTCTAGAGCACGTTGGGTGGCACGGGATACATGCGGACGTGCATTGTCCTGTTGGAACAGCAAGTTCCCTTGCCGGTCTAGGAATGGTAGAACGATGGGTTCGATGACGGTTTGGATGTACCGTGCACTATTCAGTGTCCCCTCGACGATCACCAGTGGTGTACAGCCAGTGTAGGAGATCGCTCCCCACACCATGATGCCGGGTGTTGGCCCTGTGTGCCTCGGTCGTATGCGGTCCTGATTGTGGCGCTCACCTGCACGGCGCCAAACACGCATACGACCATCATTGGCACCAAGGCAGAAGCGACTCTCATCGCTGAAGACGACACGTCTCCATTCGTCCCTCCATTCACGCCTGTCGCGACACCACTGGAGGCGGGCTGCACGATGTTGGGGCGTGAGCGGAAGACGGCCTAACGGTGTGCGGGACCGTAGCCCAGCTTCATGGAGACGGTTGCGAATGGTCCTCGCCGATACCCCAGGAGCAACAGTGTCCCTAATTTGCTGGGAAGTGGCGGTGCGGTCCCCTACGGCACTGCGTAGGATCCTACGGTCTTGGCGTGCATCCGTGCGTCGCTGCGGTCCGGCCCCAGGTCGACGGGCACGTGCACCTTCCGCCGACCACTGGCGACAACATCGATGTACTGTGGAGACCTCACGCCCCACGTGTTGAGTAATTCGGCGGTACGTCCAACCGGCCTCCCGCATGCCCACTATACGCCCTCGCTCAAAGTCCGTCAACTGCACATACGGTTCACGTCCACGCTGTCGCGGCATGCTACCAGTGTTAAAGACTGCGATGGAGCTCCGTATGCCACGGCAAACTGGCTGACACTGACGGCGGCGGTGCACAAATGCTGCGCAGCTAGCGCCATTCGACGGCCAACAGCGCGGTTCCTGGTGTGTCCGCTGTGCCGTGCGTGTGATCATTGCTTGTACAGCCCTCTCGCAGTGTCCGGAGCAAGTATGGTGGGTCTGACACACCGGTGTCAATGTGTTCTTTTTTCCATTTCCAGGAGTGTATTAGAAGTTGTTGGATGGAAGACATTGTACACAGAGGGTGTCGCCAGCTGAACAGATGAAGACATCCAGTTGGAGACGAGAACGTAGAAGAACATTGATGAAAACACTGTAGCACACAGTGGAGAAACACTGACTGACAGAAAACACAGGTGACGATCATCGGTGAAGCACTCACAAACACACTGATGAAGAGGGGTGGCCTGCCACCAGGTGGAAGAGAGAGGCAGGAGGGCAGGAATGAGGGGGGTGGAACCAGTGGAAGAAAGAAGGGAGATTGGGGGAGGGGAGAGGCGAGGGGTTGGAAGCCAGTGGAGAGGGGTGGAAGCAGGAGACGTGGGAGAGAGGAGGGGGAGAAAAGGAAGGTCAGGAGGGAGAGAGGGAGCCCTGGGGGAGAAAGGGGGGAATGGGAGAGGTGAGTCAGGGCTGGCAGGAGGGGTAGACGGATGGAACAATGACATCATCAGGGAGGGAGCCACCCTGGGCAAGGGTATGGAGGGTCTTGGATGTTGAAAGTTGAACGTTAATACTTCTTTGCAAAGTTGACCAATAATTCTGCTGGTGTGCATGCACGAACTCTGACTCTGAGATATTATTATCGCCAGTATTAGCGAGCAAACAGTTGCTGAGAAGAGTCATAAGCGGTCGGACGGAGCCTGTGATGGAGAGATGGTGCGCAACATGAGAGGTCGCAGCCTACTGGGGTCGTGCTTATAGTGCCAGAGGGGGCTTTGGTATGAATAGATGATTTTTGATAATTTGCCTTTTTTTGCACGTAGATGTTGCTTGATTGCACACTAGGGGGATTTTGTCAGATTTGTATGGAATACATTGAGAGCGATATTTGTGTCTTTGTTGTGGCCAGAGGTGTGTTTAATGAGTATAGACATTTTGAAATAATGAAAGTCTGTGTGAAGTCCGTCAGTGTTTAAATAATTCATCTTATAAATATAGTAAATTAAAGTCTTTATTGGTTTCGTTTATTCTTTTTACGCCGTTTAAGTCTTGAGGACCAACCGCCCCCTCCCCCCCCCCCCCCAATATACAATTTCTGTACAAAAACATGGCAGCAATTAGTGCAATTATTTTGATCATGCTTTCTGGAAGGGCGCAGTATTAATTCTGAAATATTTTTAGCATGTTGCTGATGGCGCAGTTGCAGCGGCAAGACGAGGTAAATTGTCTGTTGCGTACAGGAGCATTGGAGAACAGTTTTTACGAATAATTTGTGAATATTTTAAAACCCGCAGTCAGGTACTTGAGAACTGATTTATTTATGATTTGTAGATAGAGTAAATAATTTGTTTCTTTTTGTTCTCAATTAGAATTCTATTATTGTTAGAGATGTAAAGTCATTTCAGTACGTCTTTTAAAATTACCAGTTTCACCTGTCGACCCGTCTGCCAGGATTTCGTTTAGTTGGACGACTTCGCAGTTAGAGATACTTCATCTTGCTACCTGCATTTGCAAAATTTAATGCAATAGTACTTCGTCAGTTGTTGTGACATAGCATTTTTTGTTGCTTGCACGCTGTTTCACATTAATTCAAAACTTTTTATTTCGGCAATTTTCTAGCTCAGAAATTATTTTCTAACAGTGAAGTTAACAGTTCCGTATATGATAGTTGTTCTGCGTTTTGTATTATTTTCTTTATTGCTGCTACGACAATGAAAACAAGAGCGCAGTCAGAAACAGAAGAGACTACAGAGGTAGCTTCAAACAAAATTTCCGAAAATTTGGGACATAGTGTAGAAAATTCTTCTCAGGATAATAAAGTTAGGGAACTTTCGTTCAATACTGTGAATAATCGGAGTGTACAATATTATTTGCCAGTCATGCGTGACGAACTGCAAGGAACCACACGCAATTCAGGCGATCAGAATACCGTAAAACAATCCGATTTTGTTATGAGAGATTCAGGCGCTGCTTCTACTTCTATGGATTAAAATGATTTTGTCTTTCCCTCTTTCAGTGGTAATGTAACGCAGTTAATACTATCACAACTTGATGTGATTAGGAAATCCAATAATGAAATTAGAATATCCAATCATGAAATTAGGAAACCCAATGACGAACTTCGTGGAGAGATCAAAGAATCTAGTAGCAAACAGGAGAAGAACTTCAAATTGTTTCTTGATTAGATAAATGACAAATTAGATCGTAAATTCGAGGAAATCTCAGAACAGTGGAAAACTCAGATACGCAAGGAACTAAAATCTGATGTTAATAATCTTGAGTCCAGACTTGACCATGGACAGTCAGTTGATATTGTAGAGTTGAGAAGTCACAACAAGAATTGCAAATAGAGGAATTAGGGCATAAGTTCGAGCCATTACAGTTAAGGACTAACACTGAAGTTTCAAAGACGCAAAATCAGTTGTTGATTGCTGCAAAACGTGTCGAATAATTATCTGAGAGAGTGACGCTATAGAACAATCATTCAGACAGCCGGTTCCGTTCGCTGATTCCGAAGTATTTCAGCATGCAACGTTTTAAAGAAGGGGTGATGACGATTAATGAGCAAAATAAACATGACGTAACACAGATACAGGAACAGCTTGTCAGTATCGAAGAAAACATCGGTTGCGATAACGATACCAGTAGTTTCAATAATTATCACGGTGGAAATAACAATGAACGCACTAATTTTGGAAATGCTAATCACTTCTCTCTTGAACGTGATATGTGAGTGGAGTGCAAGTTTCGGTATGAGACAAAACTCATCCGCTCAGAAAAACGATGATTTTGTTACAAACATTTTTTCACGGTTCAATTAGGGGATACATGTTACTTCAACAATATGGAAAAGTGAATTCGGACTGTCTTGGCCAAATGCGAACTGCGCTGAAAGTCAAAACAACCTACTGTAACGCACAGAACACCACTATTTCCGATTATTCCCGTGGAACCGAGAGAAATAGTTGCTGTTGACATTTTAGATCCTATTACGAGAACTAAACATTGTTATTCGTTTGTTTTTATAGCTGTTGAGCTTACTTTTAAATTTGTGTCATTCACACCCTTACGGAAAGCTACTGCAGGATCTGTTTCTATAGCATTCGTAAAGAATTTCTGATGATGGCCCAAAATCTCTGCGACGTAGGAGAATTAAACCTATGTTTATATACGTTTTATGCCATCTTGTAACCAACCCTTCAGAAAGCATTATGAAAGAATTAGGTAAACTTTGCAGATCGTATTGCTATCATTACTGCAGAAATTGGAATTTACACCTATCTATTTTTCAAAATTTCACTAACGAACTACCGAAAGATTCTACAACCTGGCCTACACTGCTTGTATTAAGGAATAAACCACCATCATAGAGTACAAAACAGTTAGTAGCCGTCCCTGCACAACGACGTTTAAGACAACGTGAAATAATTAATTTAGCAGTGGAAAACATCAAGAAAGCTGTAGAGAAAAGGAAGAGCCTACAGAATCCACGAGTTAACATTTTGAGTTTACAGGGAGGTCAGAAAGTATTGCTCAAATCGCATCATTTATCTCATGAAGGAAAGTCTCTAAGGAACAAGTTTATCTTGGTGTATGAAGCTAGTTTTCGCATACCGTTACGGCAAATCGTACATGCAAATACTGTGGCTCTTGAAACCATACGCACGCATAAATCACGAGGTCTTCATCATGTATCGAACATCAAAGTGTACGAAAAATAATAGCCTAGGGGGCTTACTGTGCTTTGGTGAACATATGCAGTGGCGAGCGTAGGTGCCCCAGCTGTTGCAATGCATTTTATTACTTTAACTTTCTGCACTGTTTCATATTCTTCAACTAATCTGTATATTTGTTAATGAATTTCTCACTGTCAATCTATTTAATAGGGAATTTTAATGAAAACTGATGATCTATGATTTGTGTTGCGTGAAAAAAGTACTTTGAATTTGCTATGCATATTCTGACATGGTGCTAATAAAGTGGAAATAGACAATTTTTTGCAAGCCTTCTATGAACGATTTGCACTCAGCTGGTACTGTTCTGACTTTACTGGTGAAGTATCTGATTGAAATGTAATACTGCAATCATATTTAATGGACCTGCAACTGTTCTTTTGAGATCTTGGTATAGCAGAGTAGACTTGGTTTTGAGGTTCTAAGACAATAATTTTTTTCCTTGGGAAGATAGTTTGCACATATATATCTTGTGGTAACTTGTTATGTACATTTTGCTTTACCTTCACCAGACAGAATACTGTATTATTTTTGTGGATAGTGCATGAGATGATATTTTCTGTTCGCACAAAAGAATGGCTCTGAGCACTATGGGACATAATATCTGAGGTCATCAGTCCCCTAGAACTTAGAACTACTTAAACCTATCTAACCTAAGGACATCACACACATCCATGCCCGAAGCAGGATTCGAACCTGCGCCATAGCGGTCGCGCGGTTCCAGACTGAAGCGCCTAGAACCTCTCGGCCCCACCGGCCCCCTCTGTAGGCACATATTTTGTGAAGTAGGCCCTGAATTCTAGAGGTATAAGTTTATTTTGAATGAGAAACTGTGTGGGACTGGTTCTGAACTGAGAAAGGTACATCTGATGGGTAGTACTGTAATTAGGAAGATGTCTGATTGTTGCTTGTTCTGCTATTTGGGAAGTAGTTTGAGGAGTGATAATTTCTGAGTTGTACGCACACACATGATGAATCTAGGGAATACTGTGCGATATAGGTATGGAATATGATGAGGAATGTTGCTTTAGGATTGCCATGTGAGGCTTATGATGTTATGTTTCATTATGGTGCAACTGTGGTACATTACCATGCAACTATAGTATATTATTTGAAGTGGATTATGATTTGTAGGATATTATGCTGAAGGTTAATCATATATGCTGGTCTGAGGAAGACAGACGAGGTGTTATATACTATTTGGTGAGGAAGCATTTTTTTCGCTACTGTTTATGGAACACGGCAAGATAAGGAACTTACCCTCTTTAAACGAAATACTCCACAGCTGTTCTAGATAAGTGGAGGTTCTGTTTGTGCACACTTTATTCGAAGGTGGAGTGACAATGATATCTTCAAAAGAGGTTTATTTTGTCAAGAAAGGATTTCTGAAAGAACAGTGCTATTGAAGGTTTTTTGCTGCTGGCAAGATGTATTATGACTTTGAAAGCTATCGATTATGGAAGTAACACAAATTACAGATTGAGATACCATTCATATCTGCTATATACACTGAAAACTCCAGAAAACACGCAACTTTTACCTGTAAGATACACCAGCGCTTGCAGATGACAAATTTTCTTTTCAGCTATTTGGAGATAAGAGTGCATATGTGGATGAGCATGAATAGTTTTACAAAGATTTTTTACCTACTGCTGAGTTATGTGAGGTGTGCGTGGAATGAATTTTCTGGCTTGTAAAATGAAATTGTCTCAGTGAAAAATTTTGTTTTTCTACTTATTGCTGTTTACACTTACTATACGTTATTTTTTGGGTGTGACATGGTCATAACTGAATCTTTTCTCTTTTGCAGAAATAATAAAAGAAATACAGAATTCTATGCATTTGTATGAACCAAACAATATTTTCAGATCGGAGTATAACGTATATAATGTGCGAGCTACATTCTAACAATGCGAATGTTGCAGTGGTCTGTTATAGAGAATTATAGTTGGAGTCCTGAACGATGGTGGTCGAGAATAGGCTTGTCCTGAGCACCAATGTCACGCATTCTCCGACAGCCAATCCGCGTTCAGTAGTGTTCTGAGCTCTCTGCTCTGAATACCATAGCTAATGTTGTGGCGTAACCACAAGCGTTGGAACGAAGAGGAAGAATGCAAGAGCAGAGAAGGCGGTGAGGCGACGTCAGCCAATAGTGCACTGACTAGCATGTCACCACGATAGGAGCGCCATCTGTCTGAAGTGAATAGAAGTGCTGCTTCTGCCAGCCTCAGCCAGACATTAGAGGACAGATTATTAGCACTGCCTAGCAGAGAGTACTACAATAGCAACTATTAGCTATACACAAACTGTGTCTCAAACTTGAATGACCTTATATAGAGCCAAGTACTCAGATATATGTTGCATGTCACCCATTGCTTGCGGCACCATTGTTATTTCAAAGTTAAGTATTGTCAATATGCTTTATTGAAATAAAACTACTAATGTTATTTGCTTGAATTGTTGTATAGTGTTCTGAGAACGCAGCATCCCCTAGGCTCCCTATACGAGACGAGTGGGCAAGACCCCACATTTGGATCCCATCCTCGTCGCCAAATGTCTTTACTAACTTATGATGACTGGAGCTCAAGTCACTTACATTCTATAAGAAGGAACTGCATGTATACCCACTTTTTCCTAAATACCTACCACAGAAATGAATTATTAGAACTTAATATTTTGATTGTTTTCCTGTAATTTCACTGCATATGTGAATGTATCTTCACTCATTGCCAATTTTATATTGCATGATAATTTAAATAACATGTACTTACTATTTATACATCAACTCTGTGATATATGATTAACTGTAACATTTTTTTAATATGTCACCATTAATGACTTTGGAAAAATCTGTATGTCATTCAGTGATGTTATATAACACACATTTTAACATGTATTAACATTTTGGTGTGGTGGAAGTGGTCATAATATATGTAATCAATTCCTGAGTCTGCTTACACCTCAAACCTTTGTGTCGTCAAATGAATATATTTACATTTCGGTGCGGTTGCCAGTGGACATAGTGTGAGTTGTCCCTGAGTCTGCTGCACCTAAAGCATGTGTTTCTTTACCGGTTTTCTATTGCCAGATGATTTTTTTACGCCCTTGAAGAACTGTAAATATTATATTGTTATCTTGTCAAAAGAACTACCGCCAGTGTCATGCAGATATGAGTGCTTAACTCCACTATGATTCTTGTATATTTAGTTTCTCTCTCTTTGCGCTGTATGCAGTTCAAGGTAATATTTGTATCTACATAACTGAAAGACATTTTTAAGCTCTTGGAGAACTATAAATAACATTGTTGTCCTGTCAAAAGAAGTACTATCAGTGTCAAGTGGAGATGAGTGCTTACATACACAAGATGATATTTGTATATTTTTTTTTCTTGACTACTTTCTAAGGCTTATCAATTTCTTATTTCGTACATAAATTATGCAATCCTCTGCTTGTGATTATGCACTATACCACTTTTGTAAACGTTTGATGCTACTTTTCTCAGTTTCGTTATGTAAGAATTTTGCCTTTGCTCCTTGCCAACATGTTAAGAATGAATTACACCACAAAAGTCTGAAAAGTGCCGATGGGGGTCATGAGAAGTTGGACTTTACTACTTCTTTGCAAAGTTGAGCATTGATCCTGCTGGTGTGTATACTCTGAGATATTATTTTGCGAATACCAGTGAGGAGTCGGAAGTGGTCAGACGCAGCCTGTGGTGAATAGAAGCCACGTGACATGAAAGGTCGCAGCCTGCTGTGACCGTGCTAGTAGCGCCAGGACAGACTTTTGCATTAACTGAGATTTTTGGTAATATGCCTATGTGTTGCACGTAGTTAGTGCTTGCATGTGCACTGGAGGGATTTTGTCAGGTTTGTATATGCATACAGTGAGAGCAATATTGTATCATTGTAGTGGCCAGAGACGTGTTTATTGAGTATTGCGGAATAATTAAAATCTGTGTAAAGTCTGTCAGTGTTAAAACATCTATTTTGTGAATATAGTAAATTAAAGTCTTTACTGGTTTCTTTCGTTCTTTTTTCACTGTATAAGACTTGTAGACCGTACCCCTCCCGATTATTCAATTTCTATATAAAAATATCGCAGTTATTAGTGCAATTGTTTTGACCATGCACTGCATTCTGCATGGATCGCAGTATTGCTTTTGAAATATTTTTAGCATAGACATAAAGCCGCGTGATTGATGCGCCAGGTCGGCACGAGGTACTATTATTAGGAGGCCAGTGCGAGATACCACTGACGTGATGCCTTCCCGTTTTTTCTTTCTGTAAGTGAAGGCAAATCTCAGGAAATATGTAGGGATTTTCATACGATTTTCACAAACAGATCACGAGGATGATTTGTTGCCACAGGTGATAGCCGCGCAACTTCAGTGTCAAGCCAGCGCAATTTACTATTTCTGCGAAGCAGGCACGAGCTAACACCGATTTCCTAAATGATCTGTGATGCAGCATACATCAGCCATAAAGCTGATAAGAACAGATTATTTTCCGATGGAGTTAATGTTTAAAGTGTGTGAAGAGATTTGTGCGAAAAGTGACACAGAAAACGTATCTAGTGCCGGACTGGTGCTGGAATCAGTTGGCATGCAACTGACCGTAGCTCGCGCCACTCTTCTACGGTTGAATAGACCACACTGTACAGGTGTTGGACAAGTCAGCTGGCTGGCAGCGGCAGGGCAAGCCCGAGAGCCCACTGGCGCTAGTCAAGGACCCTTCACCCTTTCTCCGTTGTCTTACGGCTTTTGATATGGAGTGATTGTGTGCGTCAACGTTTGTAAGGTGGAACTAAGTGAGAGTCATTTGTAGGTCTACTGCTTACGGTGTGACAACATTTTTAGCCCTTTTATCCGCATTCGTTTCTTTTAATAGTTATAAGGGCGCCCCGAAACTTTAAACATACATACACACACACACACACACACACACACACACACACAGTACTGATGCTGCAATTGTGTGGCCCGTAAGTAGTCAACCTCGTTCCTACCGCCCACTAGTCGGCGTTCTGGCTTTAAGGCTAGTATGTATATCCTGGGTTCAACAGACCCGCAAATAGTTTTAACTTTTAAGTGCTATGTGAAAGACTTAAAATTGTGGCCCTACTCATCAGGTATGCTCTCTTGCAGTACTGAGTACCAAATGAAAGGTACCATTAGAGATCTGTGTCATTAATTTTAAGTGCCACTAACATTTTCGTCTTTCTACCACACATTTACATAACGTGGATCCGATGGACACTGTGCATTATGTTGAAGTGTCATCAAATTATGGTTCAAATGGTTCTGAGCACTATGGGACTTAACTACTGAGGTCATAAGTCCCCTAGAACTTAGAACTACTTAAACATAACTAACCTAAGGACATCACACACATCCATGCCCGAGGCAGGATTCGAACCTGCGACCGTAGCAGTCGCGCGGTACCAGACTGTAGCGCCTAGAACCGCTCGGCCACTCCGGCCGGCCATCATATTAGATTGGGAATTAAGAGAATGCGTTATTGGTACACCTATACATCGTTGTCATTGCAGAAAATATATTGTTACATCTCGCAACTCTGTTCAGTTGTCAGATAGAGTACTCCTATATTATGTAAGAGAACGAAATATTGTAGCGGATTATTACGAGTATGTGAAGCAATATAGTAATGTTGTAGGAGTTTGCTGCACAGCAGTGTTGTATTCGATGTCTGATACGAACTTGGAAGAAAGGAAAGTGTCTTTCGGAGCACTGAACAGTGAAATGAACAGCAGTTACATTTCAACAGACGACAGAAGAAGAGAGTAATGAGGTTATTTCTTCACATTATTTTTTTCAGATAGAATGTCAAGACCTACATCTAATAAAAGGAGCATTAAAGAAGATAGCATTCACTTATGAAGCCCAAATTTTGAATCATTTATTAGTCAATGGGAAGCTGAAGATGATGATTTCCTTTCAGATGTAAGTACTGCTTCAGATGAAAACCATGAAGTTGTTCCTCAGGCAGCAGCATGCAACTCTTTGAGTGAAGATCAGAGTAGTGGTGGTGGTTGTGATGATGACCGTGATGATGATGATAACGATGAGGTCGGTAATAATGGCTCTGGACAAATAAGCTTTGAAAATGCTAACATCCATGTTGCTCCAAATGGTATGCAAAGGAGTAAGCGCCCCCCCCCCCCCCCCCTTCCTCCCCGCCCCCTCAGTGCAAACTAAATCGTGCGTTCACAATTTGGTGAAATTTATTCTAGGACCAGCAAGGGGCATAATGACTTACACCCCCAATGATGCTTGTGACTTATTTATTCCTCTAGCCATTGTGGATGAAATTGTGAGACGCACAAACCTAGAAGCAAGAAGAGTTTGTGTACCCAGAAAAATAAACTGGAATGATGTAGCTAGAGACGAAATGTTCGCCTTCTGGGGAATTTTACTTCACATTGGAGCAGATAAGGATTGGGATTTTCCAATCAGAGAACTTTCTTTGAGAAAGTTTTCCAGTCTGTTATATTGAGCTACAATGTCTGTGAGTCGGTTTGAGGCGATAAGAAGATTCATTAGATTTTATGACAAAAGAACAAGAGAGGCTAAGGTACAAACTGATAACCTTGCTGCTGTATCCTATGTATGGAAAATATTTACAGGATAGTGCAAGAAAATAATGATACGTAAAAGTAATGTTACACTGGATGAACAGCTAGTTTCATTTAGGGGCCGTTGAGGGTATCTGCGATATATGCCAAACAATCCTGGAAAGTATGAAATAAAAATATTTTGGACTTGCGAAGCTGAACTTGGTTATGCCATTGACGGGATTGTGTACACGGGAAGAGAAACCAGGTGAGGCACCCCAGAAAAATTTGGGCCTTGCGGCAATATTGCTGGTACAGCCAAAAATGTGACCATACATATTATTTTACAAGTGTATCATTAGCAGAACATCTGTCGAGTAAAATCCTAACTGTTGTGGGAACAATGAGTATGAATAAAAGAGAAATTCCGAAGGAAATGACGCCGAATAGGAACAGAGCATAAAATTCAGGCCTATTTGCATTTACAAAAGAAATGACAATAGCTAGTTTTTCGCCAAAGAAAAAAAGTGTGTAATCCTCCTAAGTACCATGCGTCATGATCAATCTAAAGGTGAACAACGTTCAAAATGGAAGCCTGAGATTGTGAAATTTGGACCTACTAGTGCGTAATTATACACGCAAAATACAAAATAAACGGTGGCTAGTGGCTCTCGTGCAACATAATGGATATATGCATTCCAAATTCCTTTGCTGTTTCCAAACACGACGTCCCACATATCTGAAGGACTTTTGCACAAGAGAAGACTTTTCATAAAGGACCTTTCAGTGGAGATGATCCAACCGTTTATGAACAGAAGATCGTCTAATCCATTTTCACAGAAATCTACGTAGCTGGATGTGGAAAAATTCGTTACTATTCCTACAACGCAAAACAGCAGTAGCAACAACAGTACAATTAGTTGTCAGAAGAGAAGGTGTTCATTGTGTCCTCCTTCATAAGACAGACAAACAAAGACAGTGTGCTGTGAGTACACAAACATGTGTGCTAAGACTATAGCAGTATGGTATGTAACAATTGTAAAAATTAATGTCATACTTGTTTGCTTAATGATTTGTTCTTTGTGAGTGCTATAACCGCCAAACTGAGAACAGTTCGTGATAGTACTGGTGGCTTGTGTTTCAGTTTGTATAATGTAATTTATTTAATAAAAATTATTCCTTTAATTTATTAAAAGTGTTAAAAATTATCACAGCTGCCTTATATTATACTAATAAACCTTAAAACTAAATATTTGTGCGCATTAATATCCACAAAATACTTTTTCTCGTTTAAATTCTCGAATTAGACATAAATGGTTCCAATGGACCCAAGGTTTGTAAATGTGTAAAAAATTTTGGTAGTGAATGGTAATCTCTAAGAGTTTAAAAAAAATATTTTCATTTCCCTTATAGTTGGAAGAGTCTATCATTGCATTAATGCTAACAATACGTAACCAGAATAAACGCTATTCACAATGAACTATTAACAGATACAACTAGATTTATATTTAATACTGAGAAATAAAAAATAATATCCATTTGAGTTATATTAATACATGCGCTAGTGATGGAGCACCATCAGTGGTACGTCGCAATTGTCTATTTATTGCTTATTTGAAGGAAGAAGTGTCAAATGTTTCATGTATCATTGTGTGGTGCATAGACAACATCTTGTAGGAAAACATCTAAGAACAAATCGCCATTCATCATTCACTATGATAATTCGAAAATAAATAAAGTCAAATTCAGTTTAAAAATGATAGTATGCTGCAGCAGGTTTACCAGGACAGTAATAAAGATTTCTTTACGTTACTTTTATACACTAAGTCTTGTTGCGTCAAAGGGTGCAACAATGGCATGTTTTGTAACATAATATGACAGTATTATTCAGATTTTTGAAATTAATAATAAAATTGATCTGTCGATAGGTAAAAGGTAAAGGATGATGCCTTTTACTTGGAAGAGATTTCCAGGAAACTGTATGGTATCAAATTGCAGCTTCAGTGAACTAATGAAATTGCTATAAGTTCCAAAGTATTGTGTCATTTATTTACAAATTTAAACTACTTCGTTGTAATCTATTGAACAGATAAATTTACACCTTTCCTGAATTACTATTTATAAAAGATGATATAACTCTAGAATATCGGCAGAGTCAGCAGCCACTTCGACGAATGTAAGTGGAAATGGAAAAGCTATTTGTAGATGTTTTGAAATTGGAGGCGTATGAATGGTTGAAAAGTCTTTTACCCAGCAGTATCGAATAGACTGATACAACTTTCCAAGAAGCACTGTTAGAAATAAGGTATGATGAAGAAGGTAAGCATAAATTCGATAATGATGGGTTCGAAAACATATGGTGAAATAAAGAAGAAATGTCTGTTTATGTTAAATATGTGGAAAATGATTTTTAGTGTTTTGCTCCCTACCTCATGTCTTGTGGAATAGGGCTTTAGTGCTGGTAGTTACGTTATGACCAAAGAAAGAAACTACCTCAATATTTCCAAAAGAGGAGTAGTTCCTCTCTTCCTTAAAAAATTGAGCCAGATATGAAATATTTAGTTTTGCATTGTCAGCCTCAGAGATTTCATTGATAATTAACTATATGAACGTAATTTGAACTGACTTAATGCTCCTATATATGCTAGGTATAATTAAAAAGCTAAATTTATTATAGTAAGTAGTTTTACATAGATTTCTTCTGCCATATTTAGCGAAAGTTCGGCATAAGGTATTGCTAAGTAATTGTTATTATATATACTGTATTAACTTGCTGTAAAGTTTGTAAAGTTATTGTAAGGCTACCCGTAGACACGTAGACAAATTTACCGCTGTGCCAGACAGGCTCTCCGGTTGTAGATACCTAGTGATACTCAACCACAGAAGGAGTAGTTCGTTAGTTATGTATAATTTCCCCAAGCGCCTGAGATCTTCCAAATGTCTCCCAGTTGCCAGGAACCTCAGCTTTGGTCTAAATCATTCATGATGAGAAGACGTGTTTTTTGTCGCTGTCTTTTTTTCTCTTTGTTAATGGTGCCACCAATGACAACAGTTCTAAAGTGTGCGCTTTCTTATGTACTTTCCAAGGTAATTAAGCCAGTATTCTACGTCCACCTTCAGTTTCTTGAGCTAATTCACGTTTGAATATATTTGTCTCTTATACAATTATTCTTTATACCACACCTCAGGTTTTTTTCTTATTGTCTAATAGCACAATTAAATAAAAAAATGCTAGCATATCTTCAGCGTTGGTGGACATAATCACGTCTGTCTGCCGTCTAGGTTGAACTGAAGGTGTATGGTGCACTCAGTTCACCAACCTGTTCCGGCGCAGAACTGGCAGGTCTGCCGGAGAGGCCAACTGGAGCGCTGAAGCAGAGTAGTGATGGAAAAGGCACTACGGGTATCTTGTTCACGCCACACTAATTCCTCCTAGCAACTACCATTACACTCAGTGAAGGTTCCTTCTTCCACTCCTTGCAGCCCATTTTACTAGGGATCAACAAACTAGTTTGCGAACAGTACGTCCCGATTGTTACAGGCGCCGTTTCTTTTGTACAGGTGATGTCAGCCGGCGGTTTCTGGTGCTGGTCTTGCTTCTTTTGTGCACTAGCAGAGGAGTCTTCTCGGATCAGCCTCTGTGGCCACCAGAGGGACTCGTCCAACAGCTATCCCGGGCTCTGGGCCTCACACGACCCGTCCTTCTGGTTCCTCCCTCTCATGGTAGGTTTTATGAGACAAGCATTTCACGTACTGTTAGAACGAGTTTTGTTGATGGTCCATTTGATGAAAGGAGTGATGCGTTTGATTTTCCTTTACTGTAATATGCCATGCCACTGTGAATAGTTGCAGGAATGTAGGTACAGGATTCATGAACGGTGCATACTGTGTTAATTTCATTTCTACACGTCGATATCAGCTTTACACATGTGCCTTTATAGAGTTCTGCTGGTAAAGGTCGACAATACTGCCATATAAATTGTGCCAGCTGAGAACGTCCACCTGGCGTAGCAGCATCTACAACAGTTGCAGTCACCCTGGGGACAATTGTGTATAGACGCTGAAGGACAATAAACTGTATTTTATAAGTTTTCATAAGATGTATAAAACTGTAACGAGCAGCTGATAGTTCATAAAATTAAGATTGCAGTACCATGATGATATTCATACCCGAAAAATGTGACGTCGAAGAAACACAGATTATTTCATCCTCTCTTCATAGAAGCAATCTTAGATGGTTACAGAAATGTTAATGAAGGCTTCGCAATCCTGCAAGATGGAAGAAATGCCTGATACACTAAAAGAATGTGGCAGCTTATAATGGTTTCACAGATTTCACAAGTTACTTCTCGTGGCAGTGTGAGAGGGCCTGCTGAGAATCTCTATAGTTGGTGGAAAACAGGACGAATGGTACGTTCCTTCTGATGTTCTTCACAGATTATCACAACCTCTGTTATGAAGCAATGTAAAGGTAGGCTGACATAGCTATAATTTTGTAGTGTTTCCGATCTGAGAGCGTGTTAACGTGTGGAGATCGTCGGAAGAAACAACTTACTTTGTTTTTTCGCCAACTATGGAGACCCTCTATATATTTGGAAAAGTAAATAGTTGTGACTATATGGCACAACTAGACCAAAACCAGGGACAAGTTGACAGGGCGCAACCTGGAGCATTAAGCAGCAATTAATTTTGTGCAGGTAGGAAATGTGATAGAGTGGACTGTAGGCAGAGACTAGTGATTGACTACAAAAGGAGATACTAGGTGATGTTGTTTGCAGTAGCTATGCAGAGATTAGCAGACTTGCATAAGATAGACTCGGGTGAAGAACTACATCAAAGTAATCTCTCGACTGAAGGCCACTACAGAAACTGACTGTATAACTTGCTTCCTTTATATGAAAGTCCAGAGTTGCTGATTCTTGCAACACTAAAGGCTCCTCTCTTTATTCTAGTGGTATACAACTTGTTTAAGAATAGCTGCTTCTACTTTTTCCACCTTAAAGTTTTAGTTGTGATTCTGCACTCTAGGCCGACAGTAAGCTCAGTAGTCTGACAACAATGTCGTCCTTATTAGAGTTAATACCCCTCAACGCCCTCCTGAAGTTGGTAACAAGCAGAGGTTTATTTTCTTCAATAGGTTAAAGAATGGATGATTCTTATCGGCAAGATGGTCTTTGGAAAGGAACTGGGAGCTTGGACAGAACGAAGGTGGGCAAAGATATCGCTTTTGTACTTTTTGAATGAACCATCCAGGCACTTGTTTTCAGAGATTATGCGTATCTACGGAAACTCTGAATCCAGAAGTCCAGGAGTGAATCTGTTCCCCACTTTTGCAAATAAAGTTTCCCATGTTCAGGGTGAGTCGTCATGATGCAACGCATAATAACTCAAGGTACCCACCCGTCCATAATGACTTCGTCGTCGAAGGGACGTTAAAACCTGATCTATACTTGTACAGGATTAATATGAAATTCACACAAAAGTATTCGGCAGAGGGCCATCGAACCACTTCAGACTACTTTTTCTACTGTTCCACTCTCGAACAGCGGGCGGAAAAACGAACATTTAAGACTTTCCCTGCCTCTTTGATGTTCCTTATTTTATTACGATGGTCACTTCTCCCTATGTAGCTGGGCGGCAACAAAATATTTTTGCATTCGGAGCAGAATGTTGTTTCAGATTTCCTCGAAAGATTTCGTCGCAATGAAAAACGACTTTGTTTTAATTATTGGCATCTTAGCGCAAGTATCATATCCACGACATTCTCTCCCCTGTTTTCCAATAATACGAAGTGAACTGCTGTTCTTTGAACTTCTTATATGGCCTCCGCAAACCCATCTGGTAAGGATTCCACACTGTGTAGCTACACGTAGTGTAGGCAGTGTCTTTAGCATATGTGTTGCATTTCCCAAATATTCTGCGAATAAAACGTAGTATTAGCTTCGCCTTCCCCACATTTTCTGTGATCCTTCCAATTTAAATTTTTTTTGATTGTAGTCCCTAGGTATTTAGTTGAATTGGCAGATTTAAGATTTGTGTGATTTATCGTGTAATGGACATTCAACACATTTTTTGTTATTTTTCTTTTTTTGGCAGGGTAGAATGTTGTAGTTAGACGATAGTGCGCCTGGGAACACACCATGTTTTTAGGTCGATACTTCAGCATAGTGACTGATTTTAGAACCACATGAAGGAACGCGCGCTAGAGACGCCATAAGCAACTTTCATTATACGAGGGTTGGGCCTTTAATAGTCGCAACTATTTATTTACCACTCGTACAAAGTAAATACGTGTTTCAAAGTTTTACTGACCTTCAAAGTAGTCACCAGAATTGTGTATAACCCGTTGCCAGCGATGTGGAAGTCATAGGATACTCTTAGCAGTGCCAGTTGTGTTCACAGTTCGAGCGGCGCGCTCTATAGCCCGACGAATTTGTAGCAGCTCTGAAGCGAATGCCGTGAAGTGTTTTCTTCAGTTTAGAAATCGAGTTAAACTCACTAGGGCTTAAGTCAGGGGAGTGCAGTAGGTGGTTTGGCACTTAGCAGTCCCATCAGTCCAACAAATCAGTAACAGCTTGCATCCACACACTGTACTGTAAAATGATGTTCAGATCCTGCAGAAAGTGTCATCACTTCTGTCTCTATGCTGTTCATTTTTGGAATGCACCCTACGACCAGCTTAGAGACAGAAGTGATGACACTTTCTACAGGACCTGACCATCATTTTGCAAGACAATGCTCAAGCACATACAGTGCAAGCTGTTACTGATTTGTTTGACTGTCAATTTGATTAGAGCCTGCGTCTAAGGAACTGTGTTAAAAGCATTCTGCAAATCTAGAAATATGGTATCAACTCGAAATCCCCTGTCGACAGCACTCATTACTCCGTATGAATAAAGAGCTAGTTGTGTTTCACAAGAACGATATTTTCTGTTGTGACTTGACAAGACAGCCAAGCCACTATGAGATTGCCGAAAGGCACGCGTTAAAGCTCACGCAGGCTGGCGTGAGGTCTGGAACAGGTAAAGTAATTATACTAGAAGAAAAGTACGTAGCTGCTGGAATACTCAGCTTTAATCCATAATTGGTGAACATCGGTCTGACGGTACATGCATCACAAGATAAATAGCAATTGATAATGGCGCCTTGCTAGGTCGTAGCAAATGACGTAGCTGAAGGCTATGCTAACTATCGTCTCAGCAAATGAGAGCGTAATTTGTCAGTGAACCATCGTTAGCAAAGTCGGCTGTACAAATGGGGCGAGTGCTAGGAAGTGTCTCTAGACCTGCCGTGTGGCGGCGCTCGGTCTGCAATCACTGATAGTGGCGACACGCGGGTCCCACGTATACTAGCGGACAGCGGCCGATTTAAAGGCTACCACCTAGCAAGTGTGGTGTCTGGCGGTGACACCACATTTTATACACCCGTCCTGAATATGTGTCGATAGATCGTTCTCTTCGAGAAAATTCAAAATGTTCATATGCAGCATATGATCCAAAATCCTACTGCATATCGACGTCAGTGATTTGGGATTTTAGGTAAGGGGATTAATCCTTTATGTGTTGGTGTAAGCTATGGAACTTTCCTGGCCTTAGTTAGGGATATTTGGCCGAGTATGCGGTTGTATAATATCGCTAAACACTTTCACCCCATCTCCGATGGGAGCTAGGAATTGCTCTTTCGATGCACAGAAAAAAGACGTAATACGGAAGGAACCGAACGTCAGCCTGAAGCCCCGGCAGCGTTTCCCAAGAAGGGGATGCAGACGATTAGGCATAGGGTCATCTGCCAGGCAACTGTTACCTTCAGGTGACCACCCTCCCCCCCCCCCCCTCCCCCCTGGAGGGTCACATTTCCATTTCCGAACCTTGGCTAGGGGCTGTCCGGTCCCTCAGTTGCTGTACACTGGCTCGTAACAGCCATCATCGTTGCTATCATCGTTGCTGATTACCGCTCAGAGTGGACATATTGAACTGTTGCCATACTAGACGTTACACTTTAAACATTCTCAATCCTGGTGTGGTACATGGCGATCATAAATTAGCTCAGCGCCAAGCGGGCTGGCAACATCATCGAGGGGCAATAACTTCCCACCTGTTGCAATCACATCTCTGTGTTGAAATAAGTAAAGGACTGATATAAAGAGAGATGCTTCAGTAATGGCCCGTCACGCTATTCCAGTTACCACCGCCCCTACAACCGACATGCACGTGAGCCATTGTCACCTTTTCATGACCTAAGAACGGCTCGTCAAATTTTCCTAGTTGGTAGTCTGTAAAGTTCAATCAACAGCACAACAATGGCAACTATAATGGAAGGTCAGAACATGTCCTGAAAAATTACGGAATAAGGGCAAAAATCAGGACATATGTTCCGGAAATGAGGTTCTTACACCATTGTGAAGTCCGCCGCTCTAATTTATATTGCTGGTATGTAGACTAACACGTCCTGCATCAATGGAGGCGCAAACAGAGCGCAACCCATGTAAACAATTCAGAATAAGTTTAATAAAAAGCGCATAAGCAGAAGCTCCTTCTTTGAGTGAGTTATTTATAAGAACTGCTTGTGGTTGTTCATGGTTATCATTGCGTTTACTCAAGTCCCTAAGTGGGCAGATGGCCTCAATGATAGACAAACTCAAAAGTCTCAGTTCACTTTGGAGTTGAACAGTGACAACGCAAAGCAAAGGCGACGGCCAGTACCAAAGTCCTCTGCAGTCTCCAATGTAGAGGCCACTTCCTGGTGATGCCTAAGATAGTCACTGGCAGCGCCACATTCGGTGATGATTGGGGTACAGCGTCAGATACACTGGTGTTTTACATAGCGAGAGCTCTGATTGATGGATCGCTACTGTAGTCGGCGCCTGGACCAGAGGGTTCGAAGAAATAACTGGCCTGGAGCAGCACGGTGCCGGCCTAAATTCTCTGGCGGCTCCGGGATACAGCTGGATCTATTACCAGCCTTTTGGTCCATAGTCTGCGTAGAATCATTTAATATCCGCTTGAAATGAGTTTCCGAGAAACAAATTATATAATCTGACGCATCAAAGACGTTTCCGAGCTCTGAATGCAGCTTGCATCGGCTTGATACTGCACTAAATTCTCATAGTCACTAATTAAGTACATTCGTGGTCTTAATTATTTATCTGTGCCATATGCGTAAGCCATGATATGAAGTACATCTCGGTGACATGTACCGTTCCCTCTGTTCGCATTTTCGCGAATGTTATTCTACATTCACAGGATCCCACAATGTTGTCAGCAGCAGTTGACAAGGACGATTAGGTTAGTTGTAGGAATACTGTATAATACAGCAGTATCGAATAGATCACCAGAATAAGAATAATATAATCGGAAATAACCTGACTTCCCTTCAGGAGAGCTCTATAAAACGAAACCAAACGATTAGTCAGTTAGGGCGATTCTGTGTTAATCAGTTTAAAGTGGCTCTGTCGTTCTTATGGCATAGACTGTGTACAGATTTTTAACGAGACAGTCTAAGGGTCGCTTTTTCCAGTCCCAGAAATTGTATCTCATTACCACTCAGAAATCTGAAATTTGGCTCAAAGGCGACTACAACCTTCCTCCGATTTGGTTCAACGTCAATCTCGGGTTAGGCAACGCTTCAAACAGCAAGGTGACGACAAATGCGAAAAGATGGCCTGAGCTCAGAAGTTCATGTGAGTTGTATGGTGGGTTAGTAATGTTATATTGGTTCCATACTTCACGAAGATTCTGAAATGAGTGGACAGATTTCATCATTAACTTAAGTTGTTTTAATAAATTCATGTACCATATAGAGATCTTAAAATGGAAATACTTAAGCTTGAATCACTGTTACTGCTGATTCTAGGTTTCATAATAATATGTATGGAATAATTAATAAGACAATTTAATTTATTCCTCTTATTGGATCTATATTTTCTACCAACGTTAACGATATATTACCTGCAATCATATTTGCTGCCAATTGAACTGCTAATGTTCCTCTCAAATTATGTATGTAATTGTTTCAATTGGTACCATAAACGGTATAATGCAGGGATTGTACCTCGATGTATTAAACGTGCAGCTATATGATTTGTGTCATTAATTCATGCGAATAACAAAAATATTATTTCTGTCAGTAATACAACAGTCACTTTTCATGCTAGATAACTAAATATTGTGCAAACATATGAATTATTAATCAGTGTTGTAAAAAAACTGAAGTTGAAAATGTTCTTCCATTAAACTGTAATACTAATAATATTTTGAATTCATTAAGTAATGTGAAATTTATATCATTTTAAAGAATATCAGTTCATGGTGCTGTTATTCAGAATAATATATGTCTACAGGCTGGTTTACTGATGAAGCATCAGCAGTTCATGTTATCAAACGTCTTTCCAAGGTAGCTGTTTCGTCTGTAACTGTAGCAATGGGCAACAAGAACAAAAGGCTACAGAAAACGGAGTTTTGTGTTCTGCTTCCAGGATCTGGTCATTTTGAATTTTCAGAACAGGTAATGCTCCTTTAGTGTTCTCTAGTTTTAAGTCGTTTATTTATGTCTTGTAAAATTTCACTGTGTAAAGTGTACAAGTGTGGTTTTCTTTCAGTCAGTGCTTGATTTTAAGCTTATTCTGGAGGCCAGAATCGGTAGCTTCTTACATCATCAGGCGACACTTCTGTGCGGTAGATCAATCAACCTGTCTTATTGTTGAACTTCATGACGTCCTGAATTAGGAAAACCTGCTCGTGTGATTACACAGCGTTTGTTTTTCACCCACAATGTCTTGGAACAGTTGATACTGATGAATGGGTAGATTCAGTCTAACTAGTTTTCTGAAAAGCTTTCGACACTGTGTCACATTGTGCTGTTGTTTACAGGAAAAAAATTGTCGTTGACAATCTTGAGAAAATGCAGAAAGAGCTACCTAAAATTTTCACTTGATGTAATGAATGAAAACTCTCATTACATGTAGATTAGTGGCAGTCAATGCCCCAAGCAAACAGAAACATCTGAATAGGATCCGATTAAAAGTTGGTGAAAGTATGGAGAATGTCTGCTTGTTTTAACATATAGAAGCAATATGAATTGAGACTAAGATGTGATACCTATAATGGGGAAGAAGAATGGGAGGCTTAGTGGAAGGTTCTGGAAGAGTGCAGTGCATCTGGAAATGGAACCACGTGCAAAATCGTAGCGCTACCAATTCTAGAATATTTCACTAGCGTTTGGAGTCGTTATCGATAGACACGAGAGAATACATCGAACAAGTTCAAGGAATCGTGGCTACCATCTAAACAGGTATATATTGCCGTACAAAAGTGTAACGGAGTTGCTTTGGAGATTCAAATAAAAATCTATGGAAGAAGGTGAAGTGGTAATTACAATGTCCTGTTGGGCAAATTTAGAGAACTGGTGTTCGAGAAAAACTGTATCAACTCTACAAGGGCCAAGGGCAACCGTGCATAATTTTTTGTGTATCTGCCTTACAGTAATTCAATATGAAAAACAACAGCGATCGTATTATCTAGATCTTTCTCATGAAATGCTTCATTCCTCTGTGTTTTAATTACGCCACTAAGATTCCGAATCTGCATTTAGCTGAGGAATAAGAGAAAGAACGTAAGTAACACAGCAACTTCTGTTTTGGGAAATTCTTCTTTGTAAATACTGCAAAATGTTACCATATATTGTTTCAAGCAAATATTTAGCTTTCCGGCAGATCATATCTTTTTGTGACTCTTCCGAATATTGTGGCCATAACTGTTACGGTAACTGAGTACTGAGCGACTTGTTCTTCTGCTGATTTAAAATTCCGTTCACATTAAGAAAAATCATTAATAATCAATTGTACAAAAATGCATAGTTTTATAGGTAAATGACGCTGTTGAGTGGTAAAACAAACATATCTGTCAGTTTTAAAACCGTTTTCATTCGATTTTAGCCTTTAGGGCTAGAGTACTTCCCTCGTTAGATGTGTGAACTGTTCCGGCATAACGTCAAGCGCCGGCACGACGATCAAGAACAGAAGAGCAGAGAGGATTGTGGGATGACGTCAGCCAGTAGTACGCTGGCAAACCCCTCTCTAGGACGACGGCCTCTACACGAAGAGAATATAAGCGCCGAGCTGCCTAGCCGCGGCCGGAGTGGAAGACGAGCCGTCATACAAACGCTGCAGCAGTAACTTACGAACTGCATTGTTTTGCTTGCAGTGAAATTGTATATACCGAAGGACAATGATTATTTGCATGTCACCATTTGCTTGCGACACACCTTTGTGAATACGCAAAGATAAGTATTGTCAATTTAACTTACTGTAATAATCTCCATTAATACGATTTGATTGAATTGTTGTCTAGCGATCCGAGAAAACAGTTTTCTAGGCACCCTATATTAGAAGCGTGGGCAAACACAAAAGAAACTGCTCTGTTTCCTTTCATGTAAGTTATAGATGCATTACGTAGTTCACAGAGTAAGATTCTTGTGTTTAGCTTAAGGATATCATCAATGATTACACGTTTCCTTTCAGTCATGGTCTGTAAAGCTTAAAGAGACGCCCTTTTATCATTAGAAAATATGATTCTCTACGTAGAAATTAGTTCAACTTCCTTACGGGTATTTACATAATTAGATGCTGCGTATAATAGAAGCTGCTTTTACTATAATTTTCAGTGAGTTTTTAATTTATTTAACCGAGACATTATCATTACTGACAGCGCTACTGGGTGTTGCTTTAAATACATAATTTCATACTCTGGCTGTGAGTGGAAGAGTACGTGCTGCTCTAAATGAGAGTGCGAATATATAATTACTTTTCAGCTTGTTTCAGTGCTTTTTAGCGGAAATATATTGCTTCATCTGTATTTTCAGTCAGCGATGTAAATTGCCTATTCTACAGTAGAAGTAATAATTTATAGTCCTTATCAATTTAGTCCACTAAATTTGTTGAATTAGTTCGACTTAATTCGTTTTAAGGAATTGATGTTTTGTTTACTGCCTGCTGTTTCCCTCTCTTTTTCACATCTGTTGTTACATCATACCTAATGACTTATAATGTAATGATACCATAATCAATCTGATATCGAGACTCCACCATTCATCTCTATCAACGTTTGTAGTCTCGATGGGGAAGGCACGGCCCTGGGTTAAGGGTGATTGGCATATACATCCTTGGCAATCCGTGTACGGCCGCCTATACCTTTTCAGATGGTGTGTTCGTTTATCTATGGTATCATGAACCTGTCTGGATGAGCAATCGTGTATCAAAATATGGTACTGTTGCTGTTGATAGACCGTCTGTTTGCCGTCGTAATACTATGTACAACTACTGTGACAATGCGTTTGTTTCTGGGGCACACGACAGATGCGTTAGGAACGACAGTACTACATCTAGTAACTTACTAGTGTGGCTAAGAAGTACTAAATAATTTACGCACATGCTACTGAATGAGATTATCAAAATGTCTCCAGCAATACGATTTTATTACCTACAACAGATTGCTGAAACAGTAGTAGCATTTTGGAAATGATAGAAGAAGTTATCATCGCCAGTATTTGGCTAGCAAGGGGAGGAGAGGAGATGGTGTGAAGCTCCGGAACAAAATAGTTTTCACAAATATCTGGCTTTAAATACCAAACCTCTGCCCAGTGTCTTGCCCAGTGTCCCTCCCCCCTCCCCCCTACACTTAACGGGTATGCTTAAGACACATCTCTCATACACAGCGATTGAAGGGCAGATTCTTCACGGGCAAGGAAACCTTTTCCGATGGGTCTGTTACATCTACCCCTAGGAGTCTCCCAGCCAACAAGGAATAGCAACAGAACATCATAAACGATGCGAATGTGCCACAGACTTCTAGGGCACAGTTTAGATATCGTAAATATTCATGACAGTTGTTAACAGATCGTGTATAAGCAGCCCAATATATCAATTGTCATCTGTCAGTCATACTTGTATTAGGACTTTGCATACGATACGTTACCGACACATTAAGGTACAGCTGAATATGTGTACGTGAGTTGTACACCACATGGTGGACGCTGGCGGATTTCTGGTAACACCCAATGTTTATAATGAATAGCGCTCAGTTCTGTGGCCGGAGAGCAATGAAAATGTAAGTTGCCAGCCAGTTATTGACACTAGTACCTGTCATACTGTCGCATACCAGTACCAAGCTTCGGGCTTCAAATACGAGTAGAAGTATTCAACTTGCGTTTGTCTCATCTGGAAATGAGCGTGAAACGACTCCAAAACCAGTTTATGCAAGTAAAAAAAAAGATAAATAAATAAAATAAAATAATAAAAAATTCACAAGTGGCTTGCCGCAGTTATCAGTATTTATATGTAAATGATACACAGTCACGTTGTTCTACAATAACCATAATGGGTAAACGACAGTATACGTCGTCTTTCGCGAACTGCTTGCACAAAAAGCGTTACCTTATGCCAGATAATCTGTTGTATTATTGGGTTGTGGGAGATGTTGAATGAAGTCGATAAATTTGTTGTTGTGATCATAGGTTCACGATTGCGTCTTTGCGTGCGCGATCTCAACAGCAGCATACTTTCGCCACGAAATCTGCGAAGATAACAATGATATGCAGTGGGTGAATCACGATTCGTTGATATATACATATGTTAAACTGAGGAGCTGAGACTGGACCGAGAAAGACGAAAGCTGGTGATAAACGCAACTGCTCTAGGAATCGGTGGATTTGTTGCAGAACGTACACGGCAGAATTCACTGAAGTACATGACGGAATACACGTTACCGTCGATAAGATAATCAGAGCGCTACAGCGCTAAATGACCAAAGGGTTGGCCTCAAAATGTAGTGTTTATTTCATTTATTTGCTGTATTTATTCATTCTAACACCTTCTTGACAGCAACAATAGATCGTTAAATATCACATACGTACGAATAATCATAATAATTTTTTCTTCTAGTCTTAACGTGCAACTAATTCTGCAATATCTAGCTCAAAAGTTGTTCTGATTGTATTTGTTTCTGCCACTACTTTAAATTACTTTCCTCAACGTACTCGGTAAGCTATGTGGTAGAAAATACGTTGACTCGTATTAAATTTTGTGAAAACAAATTGATGTCGGTACACAGGCAGGAACGTACAGCTTGGAGGTTGCCACCAATATTACTTGGTCTAACCACTCGCTTTCAGGTAGGTGGAAATTCCAGCGAGCAACTAATGGACGCGATCAGCGTCCCTTTAGTTCGCTGAGCGTAGCTACCTCTGGGGATTGGAAATTCTCAGGAAATACCACGGCTCTAACCAGCAGAAACTCTAAAAATAGCTATCCAAGAAAAAATTTTAGATCCACGTATAGACTCAGGTGTACCTTAAGAAATTACATAAATTGACTCATGCCCCTGCATGTAAATGACCTTCAGAAGCTAGAGGGTGCGAGAGGCTGAATCTGAAACAGCATCTTGAGTACATCAGCTCTCTCTGAACATCTCGCCGAAATCCTACCAGCATTGCCCTTTGCCAGTCGCATCGCTATGCGTTGTTTGATCTTCCACTAGTCGTGCAAGCTTCGACAATGTACCACTGCTTACGTCGACACACATACCTGTAAAATGTGTCTTGACAGACCATAGGGGATAAACTGTGTTCGCAACAACTGATTCTCTTTCTTCATTGCAGTTTTCATCTCGGCAGTGCCATGATCTTGTCTCAGTATAGATCACGCAAAGATGTGCAGTATATTCTGTCCTTTTTATATTTTGTAATTATTTGTTAAATATTGCTCTTTGGCGTACTGAGCATCGAAGGACGTGGAAGAGAGGTAGTAATTGAGGAGAGAGATAGGCAAATCTGTAATGTATCCCACCTGTTATTCTATATATACAATGAGCAAGCGGTAAAGAACGCTAAGGAAAAACTGGGAAAGAGAATTAAAGTTCAGGGAGAAAGTATACACATTAACGATAGCCAGTGTCATTCTAATTTTGGCAGAGATGCCAAAGGAGTTCAAATATCAGCGGAATGGATCATAACATGGAAAAAAGTTACAAGATGAACTCGAACAAAAGTAAAACAAGAGCGATGCAGTGTTTTCCAATTAAATCAGATGACGCTTAAAGTGATAGATTAAGAAATGAAACACAGAACAGGCTATTAGAGGCTGCGAAATAGGAAATAAAAAGTGAACTTGAAAGTTTTCCTGAATAACAGAAATTTGTTGATACACTGCTCAACAAAAGTTTGGAACACTATTGTAAAATATAGTGTACAATAGTAGAGGTCTCATTGACCTAGGAACTTCATGCATTATCCAGTTAGAGCCCATATACTGTTTACTAAAGGCACGCTTTTTGGCGGTTCACCACTCACGTAAACATTTCGGTGCTGCAGCAGTACACAGCGACTAGTCCAGTACTAACAACAGCTTGATTCAGTTTGTGTTCAGCGCTACGGTAACATCCAACGTAGATGTATACAACACTTTGAGAGAGTCAGTATGGTGACTTTACTTTCAGCAGAACACACACAGTGTAAGTAGCCTGTTCGTGTGTTTGTATGCTGGCAGCGCTAGATTGCATTAATATCACTGACAGCACTCTGCTCCCTCGCTAAGAGACTCTGTGGCTGGTCGGACTCGCAGTTGGAAGTTAATAGTTAGCAGTGATGAAGGTTTGCAGTGTTAGTGCAAGCGCACGATTTGAAGGTGTGTCCGTCTTGGGGATTTAGTGTTGGTTGGAAATGGATTGTAAAATGATGATTGATGTATCTGCTAATGTTTGGATAATGAAATTATTGATGATTATATAATATTTGGAACCAGATGTCACATCGGCTAAATACATTGTTTGCTGTAGTTCGTGTAATGACGATTTTCTGGGAGGTAAGTGAGTTACGGAAAAGTGTAGGTTATTGTTAAGATGTTTTGTAATTCAGGGCCATTCATTTGTGTTAATTATTTGAACAGTCAGACTGCGTTGCGCTTGGATATTGTGTGTAATAAATGAATAGGATAAATTTGAGTTATAGTTATCAGAGAAAATTCTGTAGGTCAGTAAATAGCAAGACGTGGCCCATCGGTTACATCTCACTCAGTGGATTGATTGATTGTTGACGGAGGTTATGGGGGAAAAACGGCGAGGTCACTAGTCCTGCTCATAGCACTCAAAATGGTGTGTCTGAGGTGCGGAGAAGGTACAGAAAGACGGGAATGTGAATGATAGACCTCGCAGTGGTCGTCCTCGAATGACAACACCAATGACTTCTGCAAGGCAACAGGGATTCATACCTCATACCAAACAGTGCTTAGAAGATTGCATCTCGGTGATCTTCACTCCAGAAGACCAATAAGACGTTTCGCACTAAACCAATGGTTGCAACGCAGGCGAAAGACATGGGCTCTTGCACATCAACATTGGACTACTACAGAATGGAGTAATGTCGTGTTTGCTGACGAGACCATGATTGGTTTGCGATTAGACACCAGACGCGTTATGGTTTGGAGAAGCGCGAGACGGCAGCAGGAACGCCGATACGTTCTCGAAGTCCAATGTAAGTGCAATGTTCTGGGAGGCAATAATGATGGAATGGCGGACCCCTCTAATTCTCATCTGCGGCAGTTTGGCTGGTCTCTGATACCTCTGAGAGATCCTACAAACGATTGTAAAGCCTTGCAAAGGTGTTGTCAGCCTGAGTGTATAAACGACGTGTCTGGATAAGCTATTATTAAGGCGAGTAGCGGCTCGAAACATTAACCGTATCAGGGATGCTGGCCTGTGGCGACGATGTTACGCTATTCCTAAAAGCTTCCAAGGGACCTGAGGTGTTAACCGAAGGCACTGTGGCGGCTGTGGACAACGTGGGCACTGCTGTGGACCACTTGCACCCAAGGACTTATCGAATCCGTGCCATTCAGAAGCGCTGTTTTATTGCGTTGCAAAAGTAGACCTACTCACCATTAAGGAGGTGATCATGATGTTTTGGCTAATCGGTGCAGGTCGCTGCCGATCACAAGCGATGCAGTCATTGGCAGCTTAGATGTTGATGGCTATGGTTGCTGTTAGGAGGCAGCCACACATGGACAGAGCACGCAGAGCTGGTCACAGAGGCGGCAGAGGCGTAAAGGTTGGCTGGTAGGCCCAGGGGTGGCCTCTACATGGCAGCCGCCACCGGCGGCGTGGGTCTCTGTGATCCAGCGTAACTGTCGATTGTGCTGACTGAGGTTTTTGTAGAAGGCATAATGAAAATGATAGCTGACTTTACTAAGGGCATAGGTGGCACTGTCCGAATGAAAGCACTGTGATGGACTCCTTATAGAAAAAATATTACGGTAAAGCTGCTATTGACAAATCTATTGTAAACCACATCAATGCACAGAGAAGACATTAATGATGCAAGCAGCACAAGACGTAGGATACCTAGCGGAGAAAACGTGTAAAGTGGTCCGACGAATTTACATACATATTGTTGCATATTGAATGAAAACAACACGGGAGGTGTACAGTCGATACTTCTAATGTTCTTCGTTTTCCTTAGAGTTTGTAGTTGTGTGGCAAGGACCATTAATGATCAGATATCAAAGAGTTGTTGATTGTGTTATTTTAATTCTAGATCGCTTTAACAGATGGGTTCAATTGCTATGAAGGGTCAAGCCATGTTCTGTCAACAAATTGAGTAAACTTTTTCTATGGGTATTCGTATTGTTAGAACGAGAGACGAAGGGGCGTGACTTGCCTCAGAAGTCTGAGTGACACCATCTGAATTTAGACCTTGCTTGGCCTACACGTCATTAAAATCAGAAACGCCTGTGCCTAGGAGCTGTCTTTTTATACGTTTGAATACACTGTACCATTTAACTGACATGAGGCAACTTTCAAAGTAGCGAATAGAGTTAAAATGGTGGAATAAAAAATTCATATAACACAATAAACTGGTAGCCCAAGATCGCAGGAATTCTTTTAATTCCATGATTACCGGTTTCGGCGAAACTAAAGACGCCATCATCGGATCTAGGGATAACAGAAAACACTACAAAAGTGGGCTTCTATTCCACTTATATAACATGAATACATATAAATTTAGTTACATACCTTAGGACACATACAGGTTACAACATCAAGGCAAACAATGATGATATTAATAGTTGCCTATAACACGCAGGACTTACAAAATTGTCATGAGTAGCGCATAGGCGTCCAAGCGAGATGACATAAATATGAAGTGTCTCCATCACATAGAAGCGCACGCTAGGTACTACCACAACTCCGGCTCTGTTCTTACCCTACAGGCCGCGTCGCTAGCAGAAGAGGCGCCAATGAATGTCACAGCTCGCGACACAACAGGCTCTGCGTGTGTGGTAACATCACGTCATTATGGCTTATACATAATTCTAGAGATTACTGTATCACGTAAACATGTACAAAACTTATGATAGCTGCAGACCTACACAATTGCACATCTGCCTGGTCAGTTTATTATGTTACAAGCATCTAGATCGCTTCCACATGAGCACAGTGTGCTCCCTACACAAAAATTTAGTCTTCAGAATAGTGTTACTGAACATAGGGACTTCAAAACGAAAGTTACGCATGTCCTCCCACGCTAATACCGTTGCGCAACGAGGGAAGTGCGTTGTCTGAGAAGAGTGTATGTTCCGGATAACCTGTAGATTTAGTTCTGCTGCAGTACGAATAGCAATACTTCAGAATGTGCTATTGATATGTTGCGGTAACTGGAAACGTACTCCGAAGTTCAACTGTGCAGGAAAGTAGGATTCTTGTGTGCAAAATCGGATTAGGACTTCACGCAGCGGTTCTCAAATGGCTCCATGGCTCAGGAGCGGATTTCTATCGTCGAGGAATTGACCGACGGGAAGTACGTTCTGACAGCTGTTTACAAAGACTTGGTGATTGTGTTGAAAA
The DNA here is from genome assembly GCF_021461395.2 of Schistocerca americana. NCBI lineage: Eukaryota > Metazoa > Arthropoda > Insecta > Orthoptera > Acrididae > Schistocerca > Schistocerca americana. The sequence goes on along the minus strand of NC_060125.1, from coordinate 208,909,499 downwards.
ATGGTGCTACATTTCTATGTCAGTTTAAAGCATAGTGTACCATTCAATGAAGTTACTTGGCCTGCCAGAATAAAGTGTAACAAACTATTTGAACCTGATACAGTAAACGGACGCTTATTCCCCATACTGTTTTACTTGACCTAATTATGGCATATTTTTAATTTCCTTACCTCCACGTGGTAAATGTTGATTTTCAGTCCTATATTCTGGCAGCCAGCATGACGAGTGATGAGCAGATTCCGCGTTACTACACTGTGACACACTATGTGATCAAAAGCATCCGGAAACCTGGCTGAAAATTACTTACAAGTTCATGGCGGCCTTCATCAGTAATGCTAGAATTCAGTATGGTGTTGACCCACCATTAGCCTTGATGACAGCTTCCACTCTCTCAGGCATACGTTCTATTAGGTGCTGGAAGGTTTCTTGGGGAATGGCAGCCCATTCTTCAGGGAGTGCTGCACTGAGAAGAGGTATCAATGTCGGTCGGTGAGGCCTGGCACGAAGTCGGCGTTCCAAAACATCCCAAAGGTGTTCTAAAGGATTCAGCTCAGGACTCCTTGCAGGCCAGTCCATTACAGGGATGTTATTGTCGAGTAACCACTATGCCACAGGCCGTGCATTATGAAGAGGTGCCCGATTGTGTTGAAAGAGGCAATCTCCATCCCCGAATATCTCTTCAACAGTGGGAAGCAAGAAGGTGCTTAAAACATCAATATAGGCCTCTGCTGTGACAGTGCCACGCAAAACAAGAAGGGGTGCAAGCTCTCTCCTAGAAAAACACGACCGCACCATAACCGCCTCCGAATTTTACTGTTGGCACTACACGCACGGGCATATAACGTTCACTGGGCATTCGCCATACCCAAACCCAGCTATCGGATCGCCACACTGTGTACCGTGTTTCGTCACTCGACACAACGTTTTCCCGCTGTTCAGTCGTCCAATGTTTACGTTCCGTTCACTAAGCGAGTCGTCGTTTGGCATTTACCGGCGTGATGTGTGGCTTACGAGCAGCCGCTCGACCATGAAATCCAAGTTTTGTCACCTCTTGCTTAACTGTCGTAGTACTTGCAGTGGATCCTGATGCAGTTTGGAATTCTTGTGTGATGGTCTGGATAGATGTCTGCCTATTGCGCATTACGACCCTCTTCAACTGTCGGCGGTCTCTGTCAGTCAACAGACAAAGTCGACCTGTACCCTTTTGTAGTGTACGTGTCCCTTCACGTTTCCATTTCACTTTCACATCGGAAACAGTGGACCTGGGGATGTTTAGGAGTGTGGAAATCTCGCGTACAGACATATGACGCAAGTGGCACCCAATCACCTGACCACGTTCGAAGTCCATGGGTTCTGCGGAGCGCCGCATTCTGCTCTCTCACGATGTCTAATGACTGCTGAAATCGCTGATATGGAGTACCTGGCAGTAGGTGGCAGCAATGCACCTAATATGAAAAACGTATGTTTTCGGGGCTGTCAAAAAAAAAGTGGTTCAAATAACTCTGAGCACTATCAGACTTAACGTCTGAGGTCATCAGTGCCCTAGAGCTTAGAACTACTTAAACCTAACAAACCTAAGGACATCACACACATCCATTCCCGAGGCAGGATCCGAACCTGCGACCGTAGCGGTCGCGCAGTTCCAGACTGAAGCGCCTAGAGCCGCTCCTGCGGCCGGCTTTGGGAGTCTCCGGATACTTTTGATCACATAGTGTAGGTCCTACTGCAGGTAGTTTTGGCGTTGCCCAGCTCAACCCGTTGTGAAGAGACACGTGTGCCTCAATATCGTGTAGATGCTGTGAAAAGTGCTGCATAGTGATGAATGCGTATTGAGTCAAAGGAAGAGAGAGAAAGAGTGAAACCTGGCGGCTGTACATGGCCAGCTGTTCTATAATAGAAAGAACAGAGCCGCCGAGCTTGGCACTCCCTACAAAAAGGGCGAATCACATAGAGCAGAGTGGTCACATGCGCCATCTCCGTGAGACTTTGAGAGGGGAATGAAGTTTAATGCAGAGCATTGCCGTACAGTCTGGTGGCTATAAAGTTTACATTACGTCTTCTCCACCCTTTCCCAGCCGAACAGTGGCGGTCAAAACTCCATCCTGCAGGTGGATTCGACCCAGTTACAACGAAGGCAGGCGCTACTTCTAAAGCGGAGGTGGGCCAATGCGTTAAGGCGTTCGAAATTTTAGTTGCAAGGTAATAATGCAATTCTGTAGAAGTTTGAAGTCCGGAATATCTAAGTGCCTGAATTCTCTCGAAGCTCTCCGTTTCCAAATGTGGAAAGGTGCTGGTACTAATTAGACATTAATGTCTCTCACATACTGGATATTAGCATTTAAAGTGTTGCTGTGTCATTTCCGTGCCTCTTCACTATTAATGTCCGGGCCAGGCTGTAGTATCTCATGAATATATTACTTGTCGCAAGAGCGAAGCACCTCTTAAACAGCTGCCCCTCAGTCCCGAGAACTGACGTATTAACTGTTTCTTTGCCTGTGTGCATTTTTGTGTTACGCCCCTACGGGGAGGAGATTTGCAAATTGTACCGACGCCTTGACCAACGACGGAAGAAGAAAGCGCGATTGATGTCCTCTCTCGCCTTTCTGTCACGGTGCCGGGATGAAGGTGCTACACCGAAGTTCTTGAGATGTAAGCGTCTATTCACCACCGCCCAAACACATCGTATTTACGACAGAATGGAACGAGCTTTTCTTCGTGAGCGAATTCATACAACACGGGGAGACTTGGCAAGAACGGATCAGGAACTTCTGGACATTTTCTGTCAACTAAGTAGCAGAATGCATCGAGACGACTGGGACAAGATCGACAGCATCACTCACATGAGCATGCAGAACGATCTCGAGCGCTGCACCGAGCGACTGAAGAGAAAGTTTGAAAGATGCCGGAAGCAGACCGACAAGGCGATTACCGACATGTCACACACAGTGGTCAACCTCACTGAACGACAAATGACCGAAGAGGAAGTGTCTGTTCTTCAAAAATGAGGGAATTTCGCTACCATCCCGAGAACTATACCTATGGAGGAAAACATTGCCAACACCGAAGCAGTTATTCGGACCCTTCCTTGTGAAATGGCAGAGAAAATACGCACTGAAACAGGCAGGATACTGCGCCGAACAAAACCACCAGCTTGCAACCTGAAGAAAGAAGAGGTACAAGCCATTAAGAATCTCAACGCCGACAAGAGTTTATTGGTACTGCCTGCCAATAAGGGGAATACGACCGTCGTAATGAAGACCGAAGATTATGAGCAAAAGATCCGGGACCTAATAGGTCCGACGATGTACCGAAAACTAAGCGCAGATCCGACGCAGCGTATCACTCGGAATACGAATCGCTTAATCAAGGCGTCTTCTCTGCCGGCGGACATACAGAGAAACCTGCGGAACACAGAAGCCCTACCACCCCGGCTGTATGGATTACCCAAGATCCATACGAACAACGTTCCACTGAGACCGATTGTTAGCGCTCCTGGCTCACCAACGTATAAACTGGCAAAACACTTGGCCTCTCTGCTCCAGTTGTACGTGGGGAAGACCGACACATACATGAAGGACTCAGGACATTTCATTGAGAAGCTAAAGAAATTGAAACTTGCACCAAACGACATCCTGGTCAGCTCTGATGTTGTTTCGTTGTTTACGAAAGTGCCACTCAGTGATGTTCTGGGGCACATAGTTTCCATTTTCTAGCAAGACATCAAAAAGCTCTTCCATGCATGTCTCACCACGAGCTATTTCACGTGGAATGGCGATTTCTACGAACAGCTGGAAGGCGTCGCCATGGGTAGTCCTCTTAGTCCAGTGGTGGCCAACTTTTTCATGGAACAATTCGAAGCACAGGCCCTGGACTTGGCGACTTGCAAACCTAAGGTGCGGTACAGGTACGTCGATGATACTTTCGTGGTGTGGAGCCATGGCGAAGAACAGCTCGGTGACTTCCTACGACACTTTAACAGCCTCCACGCCAACATAACATTTACCTCGGAAGTAGAAAAGGACAAGAAACTGCCATTTCTAGATGTGCTGGTCACAAGGGACGGTGAAAACCTGGGACACAGCGTGTATCGAAAACCGACACACACGGACCGATGCCTGCACAAACTATCAAACCACCACCCGAGCCAGAAAAGAGGCATGATCAATACGGTCGTAACGAGAGCAGGGCGAATATGTGAGCCGCAGCACCTCCGACGAGAAATGCAACACATGGAAAGTGTTCTGAGGAGCAATGGGTACTCCACAAATTATATTAGAAGTGTAACAGAGCCAAACACTCGGCGAAGTAAGGAATCAGAAAAAGAAATGTCGGGTACGGCCTTTCTGCATACATTCCCAGAGTGACGGACAGAATCGGCCGTACATTGCGCAAACATGGCGTAAAGACGATTTTCAAACCGACAAGGAAGATCAAAGAGTGTCTTAAATCGGCGAAGGAGAAAAGGGACCCACTTGCAATGTCGGGAATATACCGTATACCCTGCACATGCGGAAAAGTTTATGTCGGAATGACTGGACGATCAATTAACACCAGGATCAAAGAGCATAAGCGACATTGCAGGTTGGGGCAGGTGGAAAAATCGACCGTGGCAGAGCACGCACTGAGTGAGACCTACCAAGTAATAAAATTCGCCGACACGGAAGTTCTGGCTGTAGAGAGGCACCATCACACGCACTTGTTCAGAGAAGCTGTAGAAATGCAAAAACACGTGAACAGTTTCAACAAGAAAGAGTAAAGCCTTAAGGTAAACGGATCCTGGCTTCCCGTACTGCAGCGAGCGACCGTCGCAGGTAGCAAGAGGAGAACCGCACCGGAAATGACTGTAGAGAAGCCCTCGGACGTCGGCTCCAGTTCACCACCGGCAATGGAGGGTGAAGCTTTGACAATGCCAGCCACTCGTGCTGGCGAAACGTCAGTAAACACGTTAGACGAATGTCGGCTGAAGAACCCGAGGCAGGAGCCAATAGGCAATTTGTCAACAAGCGGCCACGAAAGCCTTAACAAATTTTTAGTTATTATTTTGCCTTTATCAAAAAAAATGGTTCAAATGGCTCTGAGCACTATGGGACTTAACATCTATGGTCATCAGTCCCCTAGAACATAGAACTACTTAAACCTAACTAACCTAAGGACAGCACAAAACACCCAGCCATCACGAGGCAGAGAAAATCCCTGACCCGCCGGGAATCGAACCCGGGAACCCGCACGACCACGAGATGCGGGCTGCCTTTATCATATGCGGCTGCTATGTAGAGTCTGTCACTGTGATGTCCTCTAACATTTAGAGTCGAAGCCTTCTGGCTGTAAGTATCTTGGACACATTTAAATAGATCGGAAGTAATTGCTTTGTTCCAGTCTGGAGCTTAAGAAAACTAGCCGACCTTTGGCCTTTCATTGCTTGTCGTCACTTAAAGCTAAATGGACCTCGAGACGGGTCCCGCAATGGCTGTAAATGTTCATGTATGTGATCTTTTGGTATTTATGTTTTAGAGAGGTGGAGCCTGGGTACTGAGGGTGACTGTAAGACGTCCAGAAAGCGTGGTCGCGTTCGGGACATGTTAGTAGCCACTGAGTGGCTTACTCACAAGTAGAGTTTACTTATGTTCTTGCTATGTGCTTTGGTAAGTTCGATAACTTGTTTTGATCACGAACGTTTTCAGTGGTTTTCAGTAAGCAAATGCCAAGAACACTAGTTGCTCACGCAAGTGTTAACCTTTTGAATAATTTTCTTTTAGTAATTGTTTTAAATCGAAGCTTTTTGTGATTTGATCTGAAACACTCTTTCATCATTTAAACTTATTTGATTGACGTATGTTCAATAATTGTGTTTTAAAACTTGTTGGTGCCACGAGTGATGTTCAGTACCCCTTTGGTCCAGTCCTTCCGATCCAAGGCAGTAAGGCACAGCAAGCCATGTATCATTTATCATATGGCTGGCGCCTTCGTTTGCGATCATGGAGCCAACAAAACGGAATTCGCATACAAGAGACATTGCAGTGTTCTGTTGAAAGTAATGAACAGGTGGTGGTAAATTTCTGTAACAACATGTTTTTCCGATGCTGAAGAAACTGCATCTGCTAGACCGTCACGATGCTCAGTGGCGACAGACAGACCTTTTAGCGCTTAGCTGACGCCACACTCATGTTAGCTTCTCACTGTACCTCTATTCTTCCACGAGGAAGAAGGACTAGTGTTTAAAACTTGAGTAATTTTTAACAGGTGCCTCTGAATATGACAGCAGCCGAAATCAGTTCTCAGTACTGGCTCCTCAGTATGTCTGGGAACGATTATCATGAAACTTCTTGTGGTATCGATAGCTACGATGCCACAGTGTAGGTACCAGTTCTTAGGTTGGGACTACGACACAGACACCGACGACAGCGCCCTCTAGCCGGCGCTGTGCAGCTCTACGAGCGACGCTCCAGATTCAGTCCATTTGCTCGCGAGCTGACGACCGACCAACATTGTTTCATCTTCATAGTGGGCGAGCCACTACAGATTTTGCCTGTGTTAGCTTTGATACATCCGACTTCGCACCTACGTGCTCATTCTCTGTTAAATATACTTTTACGTTAAAAGCAGTACCGAGATTTTTACCTCACCTGCTCCTACTCGTTTCCTACATTCGGCTTACCCTTCAGTTTACGGGAGCAGACCCACGCGTCGCCTTCCACACGGGATAAAAAACTTCTTTTTTCTCAGAATATTAATAGCTTAAGTCACGATTGCATTTCTGTCGTCTCAATGATTGCTTATTTACTTCCTACTCGGTTCTTTCTTTTTTTCGGACTTGTGCAGTCGCCCACTCGCACGTCTCGCCAGTGTGCAACCCTGGAAATGTTCGTTGTGTTACAACCTGACGTAAAGGATTCATTCGGACAAAAAACACTGTAAAGTAAGCCAACAATGTTGTAAGGATATTCGAAAATTAATAACAAAAATAAATGATACAAAATGATGTAACTTTTAAACATGGTACCTGTTGTAAAGTGATTAATGAAATGGCTTAGTGTTAATTGTGGTATGCCAAAATCTCTCCTACACACGGCGCCATTACTCACGCATGACACCCCTCTCTCATTCGAAACTGGTACATCTGACGTCACCACTGCGTTAGATTTGTATGAGTTCGGTAGATTTGGTGCTGCGTCTCGCATATTCCCTAAGAATCAGAAGAACTAGCAGATATTATTACCTCTGTCTTATTGTTTGACTTTAAACTAAAGAAATATAAAATTTGTAGCATGCAGTTTTTCTCTTTGTGTGTGATAAGCGCACCTCCATGTAAGAATATAAAAACATGCAAAAGTGAAGAAAACAAAAAGATATGCAAAAGAGAAAATGGGTGCTACCGAAGGTCTTCACCAAAGTGTAGGGCATTCGGCCTCTGACTGACGCACATCAGAGGCAGCTAGTATAATTACTTCTTACATTCCTCTAGGAGTGACGGCGGACTGCAAACAAGAACACCACATGAATATTTATTAGTCCGGCCGCCGCGTAGTTTGTATTCGGAAACTAACTTCCAGAGTAATGACAGACTTTCGAAGGAGAGGCCGAAACACTTTGATAGCCACTGGGTTGCACTCCGGTAGCAAACGGAGACGTTCGTTCGAGTGGAAATGAAGCTTACCTATAGTACCATAAACGTTTGATGCCTCAATATGAAGCTAGCGCACAACGAATGCCAATTTCATGGACCGATGGGTCGAGATTTCTTAAGCAAGTAGAGCCTTTATTTACAGTTAACAATTATATGTCTATTATTCTCTAGAGTATCATGCCTTGTAGAAATAATTTACTTATTAGGATCTCGCAGCTTTTTTGTGTGGCAACTTGAATTTTGAAATTGTTTTCAGTGGCATACAATATCAGCTATTAACTTTGAATTGTACACGTTTAAGAACTAGACGTTTCACTTCCATACATGGCTAAACTCCATACAAATACTTTCAGAAAAGACTTCCTGACACTTAAATATATACTCGATGTTAGCAAATTTCTCTTCTGCAGAAACGCTTTCTTTGCCATTGCCAGTCTACATTTTATATCCTCTCTACTTCGACCATCATCAGTTATTTTGCTCCCCAAATAGCAAAACTCATTTACTACTTTAAGCGTCTCATTTCCTGATCTAATTCCCGCTGCATCACCCGATTTAATTTGACTACATTCCATTATCCTCGTTTTGCTTTTGTTGATGTTCATCTTATATCCTCCTTCCAAGACACTGTCCATTCCGTTCAGCTGCTCTTCCAGGTCGTAAATAATTTAGACAAAAAGAGAATAGAAGCTTTTGAATTGTGGTGCTACAAAAGAATGCTGAAAATTAGATGGGTAGATCACATAAATAATGAGAAGGTATTGAATAGAATTGGGGAGAAGAGAAATTTGTGGCACAACTTGACTAGAAGAAGGGTTCGGTTGTTAGGACATGTTCTGAGCCATCAAGGGATCACCAATTTAGTATTGGAGGGCAGCGCGGAGGGTAAAAATCGTAGAGGGAGACCAAGAGATGAATACACTAAACAGATTCAGAAAGATGTAGGTTGCAGTGGGTACGGGGAGATGAAGAAATTTGCACAAGATAGAGTAGCATGGAGAGCTGCATCAAACCAGTCTCCGGACTGAAGACCACAACAACAACAACAACAACATGAACTTGAGATGAACTGTGAATTCGAATTCCACGATATCAGGAGAACAATTGAATAGTAGGGATCACTTTTTAGAAATGTCAGTGTTTATTTTTGGTTGGTGCATAAGTTCGTAGCATTTTTGTTTTGAAAATTGGTATTCCGGTTGCTGTGGGCTCATTTATCGATTTTCATTTCTTATTTGTAGTTAAGTGTAGCTGTTTGAGTTGACATGTTGTCATTTTGTCATCTGGAGATAGTAATTGGAGCTGTGAACGCTGGAAAGTGGAGTGCCAAGCGGAGAAATGGGAAAATTTCCGATGTATTTTTCTGTTTGAGTTCAATAGAAGCGGAGGCAGCGGAGGCAGCCAGAAACGTTTGCACAGTGTAGGAGGTTGCTTGAGGATAATGGCACTGGGTAGAGCAGAGCAAGAAAATCGTTTTCTCGCTTTAAGCGGAATCGTTTGACATTAGCGACTCTCCACGTTCATGAAGACCTTCGGGCATTGGTGAAGATCGTTTAAACGCTTTAATTCACAATGATCCAACCTCAGAGTACTCGAGAACTGGCAGATGTGATGAACCGTGATCATGCAACCAGCGTGTGACATTCGCACGCTTAGGGGACTTTTCAAAAGCCGATGCTCTAAGACAAAATCACAAAAAAAGCGGGTGGCCATATATGCATCTCTCTTTGCTCGTCATCAATTAAATCGTGGTCAACATCCCCCATTCCTACTCCGTATCCTTTCTGGTGATGGTAAACGGTGTCTCTGTCCTATTATAAGGAAAAGAAAGGAATGGTTGACCCTAACAAAGCAGCAATTCCCCGTACAAATATCTGCGCGCATCCACACAATATAGTGTTATGTTTCTGGTGGATGAGCGACGGTGTGGTATACGTACTACGAAATGCTTCCCAGAGGTACAACCATCACTGCTGACACTTTTAGTCAACAACTGAGACGTCTTGCCGACGCAGTCCAAGAACAACGACCAGGAAGACATCGTGAAGTGATGCTACTCCACGATGACGCCCTCCGGGTTTCTGCTAGACGACAAAAAGACACTGTACAGGACATGGGTTGAGAATTCGTTCAGCTCCCACCTCGTTCACATGATCTTGCGCTCTCAGATTTTCTCCATTACCGCTCTCTGTCGAACAGCTACGAGGAACTTCCTCTCCGAAACAGTCACGGAGTCGTAAAGTTATCCCAGCGTTGGAAGACTATTGTAAATAGTGAAGGAGAATATATTATTGATGACTAAAGTATCTTTTATGTGTATCTCATCTGTTTATTAAACGATACGAACATATGCACCAACCTAACATTAAGATCCACATCTCTGAATGTCCGCCTTTGTAGTTGAGTGGCCATCGTAGCTGACTGCCATGCAGAGGACCTGTGTTCGAACCACAGTACTGCCAGAGATTTATCCTTGGTGAGAGGGCTAGAAGAGGGTCCATCCAGCCTCCTGATGTTACCTGAGGAGCTACTTGAATCAGAAGTAGCAGCTACAACTCTTGCAAAGCCGACGATCATTCAAATGACGCATTGGCTGAGGATGACACGGTGATCGGTCAATACCGATTGGGTTGCTTGCGGCTAGAACGGCAGAGCTTTTCTTTGTCTACATGTTTCTGAACGACTTCAAATGACGCATTGGATGAGGATGACACGGTGATCGGTCGATACCGATTGGGTTGCCTGCGGCTAGAACGGCAGAGTTTTTCTTTGTCTACATATTTCTGAACGACTAACCCCAAGCCAATGAGCATCCAATAAACAAGGGAACTGTTGATAGAACTAAAGAAAGGCAGAAACGAAAGAAGGAAAAAAAAGGAAGAAAGGTTTCTGATTAGCGTGCTGTCGACGAGGTGAGGACACAAAAACGGAAAACTGCTTTCTGATGGCTGATGGCTCTGAGCACTATGGGACTTAACATCTATGGTCATCAGTCCCCTAGAACTTAGAACTACTTAAACCGAACTAACCTAAGGACAGCACACAACACCCAGTCATCACGAGGCAGAGAAAATCCCTGACCCCGCCGGGAATCGAACCCTGGAACCCGGGTGCGTGTAGCGTGAACGCTACCGCACGACCACGAGCTGCGGACACTGCTTTCTGAAATTCGGGTAGAAAACTGTCAGCAGTTTTGGCGTATTTGGCGTTTACCCACAGAGGGAAAATTCTGTTTCGATGAAGTCTGTACGACGAATGTTTGGAACCCTTCTTGCGTGCGCTTTGATTATGGACTGATTTGGTGGCCTATTACGAACGACAACCGGGACCGTGGGATAAATAATGATTTGCAGTTCCAGGTCTATCAGAGCTGTCTCTGTGATAAATTGTACACTAACAAGCGGCGGTCAAGGTAAACACAGCTTTTGCTGTGTCTGTAGTAAAACCGCGCTCACTGACCTAAGGACATCACACACATCCGTGCCCGAGGCAGGATTCGAACCTGCGACCGTAGCGGTCGCGCGGTTCCAGACTGTAGCGCCTAGAACCGCTCGGCCACAATCGCGCTGTATTTCACACAATATTGTTGATATTAAATATGGAACTAAGTGTGAAGACACCTTACATGCATATACATTCGAGAAACACAAACATAATAATAGTTTTGTGAAGGGGGAAATATGGTTGAAATGGCCCTAAGCCCTATGGGACTTTACATCTGAGGTCATCAGTCCCCTAGAACTTAGAACTACTTAAACATAACTAACCTAAGGACATCACACACATCCCCTCCCGAGGCAGAATTGTTCGAACCTGCGACCGTAGCAGCAGCGCGGTTCCAGACTTAAGCGCCTAGAACCGCTCGGTCACAGCGTTCGGCGTGAAGGGGGAGTCGTATCACAAGTGTAAACGTCTATTAATACTAGTCCTGTTTTATTTCTTTGAAAGGATCACTACCATGATAGTATGAAAACCTCTGAAGTGTGCAATGTTTGTAAAGAGGGCACAACAAGTCTCTCGGTGCCACAGGCAAGTAACGTCGAGGGGTAGCACCACGCTCTACAACAACGCTGTGTGGTTCGAGGCATCCACGCTGAGACTGAGTTTTGCCGTCTAAGTGAGAAATGGTACAACTAGTACATTGGAGATACTTGACTACTTGACTTCTCGAGAGGACATGGAGTTTTGCGTATGCTGGCCAACTAAGTATTTCTGAAGACTACGCAGGAATACTTTTAGAGTGGAACATTCTTTATGAATGTTTGTTTACTTTAGAACGGTAAATGATGCTGTTTCTCAACAGCAGTGAAAGTTGTTAAACGAGTAATTCGATGGACGAGATGAAGAACACAAGCAAGGCCCATTAGATGTATGAACACACGTAGCAAATTTTGCGAAAGACCGAGAGAGAGACCTTTCTGGTGTGAGTTACTTCACTGCTAGTTTCGCGTGCGTCACTTCACGTCTAAGTCTAATATGAGGCACTTCTGCCATTGCCCAGAGTGGCTGAGGATTTGGTTGAGTTGCAGCATGTAAAAGCCTGGTCCAATTCAGCCCGGCACTGCTGCCCTGGAGTTAATAGCAGCCATGGATAAACATCACATCTTCTTATTGTTAGGCAGAGCACCAGACGCTATCCGGTAATGACATGCAAGCAAATAACAATCCAAATACTAATTTTTCGTTTGTTACAAAGGAAAATAATAACTAAAACCAGGAAAGTGACCCTGTGTTAATTGATACAAAAATGAGATTAAATTTAGTTAACGGGAATCATTCTAATCACAGTTGTGGCCAAACAGATATACGTCGTTGAATGGGTATAAGTGGACGTATTTTTGTTGGTGACTGAACGAAATTACATCATTGTTTACGTCATTTGCAGACTAATAATAATTATACTTACTAGGAGTTGTTTTTAGTTGGTTATTAGATCCAAGTATGTGTGGCGAGAGCAAGCTATTAGTGCTTATTTTCTCCTGGGCAGCGGTTGAAGTGTTGAAGTGTGGACAAATGGACGCAAAACGGCTAGTCCATACTGACAGGTGTCTTACATTTAGGTCACAAACTTTACGACCTGATGTTTTCTGCACGGTCATACGTGCATCACTGTTTGTGGCAAGATTGTTTGATGCAGTGGAGAAACAACCAACACACTGATGTATGCACAAATTTATGTGACACATATAAAACTATCACTTTTTATATCCGTTATACCTGGTATTTTGTGGAAATACGAATATACTTTGTTCCCGTACTTGCAGCTGATGCAATAATTCTTTTTTTTTGTTGGTGACTGAAACAATTGTTAGTAACTGAAAACTCCTATCCTCCACTGCAATTGTTTTATTACTATTAATGAATGTGATGAATACAAATTATTTTTCTAAGATAAACAATAACAATCAATGCAACAAGTATCAGCAGCCTTTGGTCTTGTGGTTACTGTTGCTAACTCTCGATCCTGGGCTCCAAGTTTCTATTCATGGCCCGGCTGAGGATTTTCCACACTCGGATCTGTATGTGTGTGTGTGTGTGTTTTGTTCGCACCATCACTTCATCATTATCGACGCACAACTAAAATAAAAGACTTGGACCTGGCGGCCGAAGTCCCCAGAGGGGGATTCCTGGCCAAAATTTCCGGACGCACATTTCATTTCATTGCAACAAATATAATAAAAACTATAGCAGAAATACCGTGATATAATAAACAACAATATTAAGATACGAGTGAAACATTTGTATCTAATAAAAATAGCTCACCAGTACTTCCCTGTTTCCCAAATGCAGAACCCTTCATACAGCTTTCAATCACACCTCTTCCGATAATTCTGTCTTGGAATTCACGTCAGAATAGGTTTTCTGTGGTTTTAAACGTAACGTACCTTCCATTTCGACACATTCAAGTAAAAAGTTTGTATCATTAGTGAGAATTCCTGGCGGTCTCAGAGCTTCAACGAAGAGTGTGACTTTTTCATTGAGATTATTAGAACACTCTCAGGTCGACTGTCTAGTCGAGTGCCGCAAATAGACTGCTATGGGCATGTAGTTGTCGGCCCAGGGTTTTAAAATAGTTCCGTGGCAGTTCCGTCCAAAGACGATCAATGGGATTTTATGATTTTCCTGTTGAGCTGCACGACCTTTCTGTCGACCAAGTATCGTGTGGGGCATATGAGCATCAGCATAGTATTCCATTACCTTCTCACACACAACTAAATCGTTTCTCGAAGAAAATTTGTAAGAATGCGCTTCTCTTAGGGTTTTTAAGAGAGAAAGTAGAAGCCGGATGATTTCGAGATGTGTGCCTCAAAGGCAGACGTTTCCGTTCCAATATAATCTCACAAGAGCTATGAGAGTCTACCTATGCCACCCGCTATTGTTGATATGTTACAGTAAAAACTAAAGATATCTTTTCAGCTAAACCTGCATGTGCTAATGAGGAGTACACGGCAAGTGCCATCATTCGATTTTCCGGGAACTTCGCTTAGTGGCAGAGGATTCAAAATAAGCGAACATGTGTCTCGGTTTATCCATAGATACTCGACAGTTTCTGACAAAACGGGTATCAAAATTGTCGAGGCATTTTCGAGGTACTTTATATTCCTTTTACCGCCGGGTTTGGTCATAAGGAAAAAAAGCGGTCAATTTCGCGGGTTCTTAATTTTGTGTCCTGTGTTCGAAATCCCATTACTGTTTTTACTTATTTTATTTTTTAATTTTATTTTTATTGTTCTTCTTTATCTACCCGTGGTCGTAGAAGGATAGTACACGAACGATTCCTATCAAGTCAGAGGTAGAGGGGTCTTATATTAATTGTAATCTTATAAACTGGATACCACAACAAGTGTATAACTGGATATCACAACAAGTGTCACAGATCTATTATTCAATAATGTATCTATATTATGTTGTGGGATTATGCCGCGCGAAATGGCCGCGCGGTTTGAGGCGCCATGAAATGGATTGCGCCCCCCCCCCCTTCCCCGCCGGAGTTTCGAGTAACATCTGGGGCATGGGTGTGTGTGTTGATTTTAGCAGAAGTTAGTTTAGGTTCGTTTAAGTAGTGTGTAAGTCTAGGGATGACCTCAGTAGTCTGGTTCCTTCGGAATTCACACACATTTGTGTGGTTACATCTTTTTAAATTCTCATATTTTGCTATTTCATTCTCATATCACTTCTTGTATTAATTTTTATATTTTATTTATAAGTTTACACTACAAGAAGGTTTGTTGCGTCCCCTTGGATGATACCGATCGTAGAAACATTCGAAAGACAGGTATTCCGAACACCACAAGCACCGCGCGAAGGTAGGTTTGCCACAGTGGCATTTCTTTTTGTGAATCTCACTCGCCAAAGAAACGTTGTTAATATTGGTGAAGTTTTCGCTCATGGGCAAAAATTTGATGGAATACAATGCGTAACGAATTACTTTTCCAGCAACTTACAGTTAATTATGAATCAAGAACACTACAGGAATTCCGGCGAAAACATTTTCAAATTATTTTTCCATTTTTTCTTTTTAAATCCATTCATTTGACATACAGTTAGTAGACGGATAAGGACAACATCCTATCAATGTAGACTGGAAAAAAAATTTCGTGTAGTGATCTTCTACAGGCGTGTGAGTATAAATAAAAAACGATAATAAAAGTAGTAACAGGGTTTAAAACACGGTTCGCAAAATTAAGACTCGATGATGCTAACCAATGTGCCACCATTTCGTCTGAGGATGTCGCGCAATGAAAGGCACATATAGTACCTGAAAAATACCCACCGTCATTTCTCAGAAGCGGTCGAGTATCTATTGATAAGCCGAGACTTGTGTTAGCTTATTAGGACACCTCTTCCATTGAGCGAAGTTTCTGGTTAATCGGGTTATGGCACTTTGCGTCTTCTGCTTGTAAGCAGAAATATGTGCTAGAATGTGACTCTTTGTATATGTTGTCACAAACTGTCACTTATTGGAGTGTACTCACAGCTCTCCACGAAAAACCTGGTCTGAAAAAAATTGCATGCCCAGACAGTAAAGCAAGAATGTATAACTGGCATCTACAAGTCAAGAGAGGATGTTCCTGACGAAACTAAACACTGAGTACACATTTACACACAAGTGCAATTTTGAAACATAGTAATGGCAAGCTCCGGGTTGGAAGAGGTCGTAAGGTACACAAACCCGAAGTAAAGGCAAAGAGAATAAGAAACGAACAACAATGTTATATTCACCATCCTAAAAGCATCACTGAAAGCGAAGGCGACTTCTTGTAGCGCATTGCCCCCCTCGCTCCTTCTGTTTGTCTCTCTCTCTCTCTCTCTCTCTCTCTCACACACACACACACACACACACACACACACTTAGGCGCGCAGGTATGCATACCAGACCCATTTAATATATGTAGCCTACTCTGACCAGAAGAGACAAGCATCCTCTACTCGGAAAAAAAAAACTGTAAACCATCGTGTTCCACATCAGTGACTTTTACGTGAAAACTGACCTTTCAGATATGTTCTAAGATCTGAAGAAAATCTGCATCTTTTTAGTACGTTCATGATTCTCAACCTAGTAGCTTTCAAGGCAATTACATTCGTTTTTGACATAGGCAAAGGGGTAATTGTCGTAATTTTATACTTCTTTTAAAAAAGCATTCATACAGTAGCGCTTCGATTTTGGGAATTGTTGATCGCCGGCTTACGAGCACATTCGGTATTCTTTTTAACATAAAATTAAATCAAAAGGTTTGACGAGTATGAATCAACTACACTAACGTGTGTCATGCATGAGGTACCTTGCAGCACGTACAACGAACTGATCTAGCACTGCTACATCAAGGCCTCTTGTATTCTGCTCTTCCTTAATGGAAATGTGATTGGCAGCAGCACCATCCAACAAAATGATAACTTACCGAATTAATATCAGTCTTAGAGAAGGCCTCTTTATTTAACATGCAATCGAGAATTCCGAATTGCCTACACTGAAGAAAAATGAAGTAAGGCAGAGATGGAAAAGTGTTAATCGAACATGAATATACAGGGTGATTCAAAAAGAATACCACAACTTTAAAAATGTGTATTTAATGAAAGAAACATAATATAACCTTCTGTTATACATCATTACAAAGAGTATTTAAAAAAGGTTTTTTTTCACTCAAAAACAAGTTCAGAAATGTTCAATATGGCCCCCTCCAGACACTCGAGCAATATCAACCCGATACTCCAACTCGTTCCACACTCTCTGTAGCATATCAGGCGTAACAGTTTGGATAGCTGCTGTTATTTTTCGTTTCAAATCATCAATGATGGCTGGGAGAGGTGGCCGAAACACCATATCCTTAACATACCCCCATAAGAAAAAATCGCAGGGGGTAAGATCAGGGCTTCTTGGAGGCCAGTGATGAAGTGTTCTGTCACGGGCTGCCTGGCGGCCGATCCATCGCCTCGGGTAGTTGACGTTCAGGTAGTTACGGACAGATAAGTGCCAATGTGGTGGCGCTCCATCCTGCTGAAATATGCAGCTCTCTGCTAGCTCTGCGAGTCGATTTTCCTGGGCTGCGAACAAATGGTTGAAAATGGCTCTGAGCACTATGGGACTCAACTGCTGTGGTTATCAGTCCCCTAGAACTTAGAACTACTTAAACCTAACTAACCTAAGGACATCACACACATCCATGCCTGAGGCAGGATTCGAACCTGCGACCGTAGCAGTCGCACGGTTCCGGACTGCGCGCCTCGAACCGCGAGACCACCGCGGCCGGCTGCGAACAAATGCTTGCTGGATGCGTGCTACATTTTCATCACTCGTTCTGGGCCGTCCAGAACCTTTCCCTTTGCACAAACACCCATTCTCTGTAAACTGTTTATACCAACGTTTAATACACCACCTATCAGGAGGTTTAACACCATACTTCGTTCGGAATGCACGTTGAACAACTGTCGTCGATTCACTTCTGCCGTACTCAATAACACTAAAAGCTTTCTGTTAAGCGGTCGCCATCTTAGCATCAACTGACGCTGACGCCTAGTCAACAGCGCCTCAAGCGAACAAATGTACAACTAAATGAAACTTTATAGCTCCCTTAGTTCGCCGACAGATAGTACTTAGCTCTGCCTTTTGTCGTTGCAGAGTTTTAAATTCCTAAAGTTGTGGTATTCTTTTTGAATCACCCTGTATATGTGTAGACATTCATACAAAGACGTCCACCGCAAGTAAACGTACGTCCTTTTTGATGCGGTTAAATGCCCCCTAAAGTTTTTACCCTCTAAAGTTCCATCTAGTGCCTTGGAAACATTTCCCTGATGTCTTAACACATGCCCTATCATCGTGTCCCTTCTTTTTCTCATTAGCACATTGTTCCTTTCTCCGCTGTTTATGTGGAGACCCTCCTCATTCCGTATTTCATCAGCCCACCTAATTTTCAACATCTTTCTACAGCAACACGTCCCAAGCGCTTAGCCGGCCGACGTGGCCGTGCGGTTAAAGGCGCTGCAGTCTGGAACCGCAAGACCGCTACGGTCGCAGGTTCGAATCCTGCCTCGGGCATGGGTGTTTGTGATGTCCTTAGGTTAGTTAGGTTTAACTAGTTCTAAGTTCTAGGGGACTAATGACCTCAGCAGTTGAGTCCCATAGTGCTCAGAGCCATTTGAACCCAAGCGCTTAGATTTTCTTCTATTACACTTTTCCACAATCTGTAATTCACTAAAACACAGAGCTGTGCTCCAAACGTCCAATCTCAGAAATCTCTTCGCCTCCCTGTTGATTGCAAGGTAACAGTATTCACTTAGTTCCCCTCTGCAAATTTTGATCTTAAGTTTACCAACAATCTCAGTTTTCCTGCTCCTCATCACATTCCTATTTCTTCGCTTCACTGTCAGTCCACATACTGTGCTAAGTAGACAATTAATTCCATTTAGTATTTCCTTTATTTCTTCCTCGCTTTCAATGAGGACAGCAATTGATACAGGCCTTCTGGGAAAGGACCAAAGTGGAAGGACTAGACCCCAGGAGTTCTTCCTTCAACAACATTCACCGCTTGATAAAAATAGAAACATATCTATATTGCATAAATAACAAGCGTCAGCAATGAACGGGATTGATGAGAAAATTTAAAGGTCCTACTAACACTGCTAACTGACCCATCTGACCACAAGGAAAAAATCTAAACCACACAATACTATTACATAAAACTAAGAAAGAAACAAAATAAGTAATCTTCAGAGTATGGCGCAACGTGTTTCTTAAGAGGTTAAAACCAATAAATAGCATAATGCTCATGAAATTATTGCATTTATCGGGTCATTGACATAAAAAGCATTTGCATCCAGAATGTCTTAAGCATTCAATATTATTTCTTGAAATAAGTGCCCCTACAAAAAACAAACAAGTAAATACTTAGAGAAAACCCGAAGAAGCGCTAAGAATAATTAACTCTTACAAACTAGCTAATAAGAAAAAATTGGAACCTTCCATATTAAACATCCAATATTAATCTTTTAAAGAAATTGACAGCTTGAACAACTTCTTTCACTGATACACTATAACGGGAAACACATCAGAACCTGACAAGATAGGAAGTACAACTATTAGACCAAATCTCGAAGGCATGGAGCCAAAAGTGTACACTATAATTCTTGACAACAAACTTGTCTTTGAGATCCACACATTGACAGAGGCAGGTGTGTACTTGCCGCCGTTAGACACACTGACCAGTATTCCCGATGTGTCTGTTCCCTCTGCGAAAACCAGGAAGCTCGTGGAACTGGCCAAACTCTCCAACGGGACCTGACCTTGCTCCTGCACTTGAGATACAAAACATTTTATCAGTTAAGATGCAAATACCTGACCTACAGAGAGTGGAAAAACAAGATATTGTAATATAACCTTGTTACAACAATGTTAAGCAAGTCCTCGTTCTAAATATTTGTATTTAAGACTGACAAAGTCGTAAATTATGGGCCGAAATACAATCATCTTAGAAGCAACTTAAGCTTTGTATTCTGCCTTACGGCAGGTCTTGTCGTGGGGGAAGCCCATCAGAGAGGTCCACCGCATGAGCGTCTAGGGAAGTGATTCCAGTGGAGATTTCTCGTGGCCTTCCAGTGGTGATGATGAAATGATAATGAGAACAACACAACACCCAGTCTCTGAGCGGAGAAAATCTCCGACTCAGCAGGAAATCGAACCCGTGTCCCTTGGTGTGACAGGCCGCCCCGCTCACCACTCAGCTATTGAGGCGGACTCTCTTAGGAGCAAGTGCCGACTTAAAAATATAAAGCAACAAGTCCCTTTGAACCATTTTCGGCCTAGGCGACGCAACAAGTATGAATTAATCCAAAGAGTATTCTATAAGGGGCGTTCAAAGGTAAACGAGCCGGAGTCTGGAATACGCAAACCGGTGAAATGACGGTAATATCGTGGTGTGTGTAGCGAGGTGTTGTTCCGACCAGAGCGTGGAAGTTCACAGCGCGTCGCTAGAGGGCACGCGTGCTCGTCACGTGACTCTGCAGTACTAAAGCAGCAGCAGCAGCATGCATCAATCTTCCAACGCTGCCAGTCGCATTGCAAATATTGACATGGAGGCGTCCACAGAAGAGAAAAGAAGTATTATTCGTTTTTTGACAGCAGAAGGAGGATGAGGAACGGACATTCATCGACGAATGTCACAAGTGTACGGCGAACACTGCATGTCCCTTGCAAGGGTCAAGGCGTGGCACGGGCGCTTCAGGGAAGGGCGGGTGTTCTCAGCTGTTGATGCACGGTCTGGGACACCACACTGCATAATCGATGACATCGTCCAGCTAATGGATGCACTCATTACCAAGGACCGCCGAATGACAGTGAAAGCCATGGCCGCCGTGGTCGAATTGAGCGTCGGAAGTGTTCACACCATCCTGAAGGAACGACTGCACATGCGCAAAGTGTGTACCCAATGGGTGCCCCACAGTCTTCAACCCCACCAAGAAGCATGTCGAATGGCCCACTGTCTTTCTCATCTGCAGCGCTATACTCAGGAAGGGAATGTGTACTTGCTACGAGTGGTAGCTGGGGATGAGTCATGGTGTCATCACTTCGAACCAGAATCAAAACGACATAGTCTCCAGCGGAAGCATCCAGGGTCACCACCACCAAAACAAGCCAAGGCCATCCAAAAGAGTGTAGGAAATGTAGTGCTGACGTTCTTCAGTGACCAATATGGCACACTTCTGATTCACTTCCTGCAGCACGGGACAACAGTGAATGCCCAGCGTTACTTGCAAACCTTAACCACCCTTCGCCAAGAGATCAAATCAAAACGACCAGGCAATCTCACCCTTGGGGTCATTCTGCTCCACGACAATGCAAAGCCTCATACGGCCAACAAAGTTGCGGCACTCCTGCAGAAATTCAAATGGGAGGTTGTCGGCCACCCCCATACAGTCCGGACCTCTCTCCCTGTGATTACGCCATTTTTGGTCCCCTTAAAAAGGCCCTGAGGGGAAAACGATTCACCTCGGACGACGACTTCCAGCTGTACGTGCGGAACTGGTTAAGATCGCAGCCCCAGTAATCTTATGTCACAGTGGGACAAGTGTCTCAACAGCCGGGGTCAATTCTTCTAACATACAGTTGCTGGTTTCTGTAATTATGCCTCCGGCTCGTTTCTGTTTGAACGCCCCTTATATTAAGATAAAAAATATTAAGTCAATTTCGTTATATGGAATACTACAAACAACTCAGAGCCCTGAGGGGCGTCCTGTACTCATTACTATTAAGCAAAATTTAGAAAGTTGGAGAAGTGGAAAACTCTACTAGCTTACAGTTTGATTCAATGCCGCCAGTAAGCAGACAGGTAAACAACGCACCCTGGGTATCAGCCGGCACATGCACATGATGACGTAGTACATACTTTTTCTTAGCGGGCTCTATGGACAACACTGAAACATGATAAAATACACATCAGTTCTTCATGCAAGAAAAGCTCTGTACGGATTGGTCTTAAGAATACAGCTCATTATGTATATAAATTTTACAATTCTGCTGCGGCAGCAAGTCTGAAATCGTAACTGAGAGGCTATCTTTCTCTCACCCCACAAAGAAGTGAAAGAACAGGACAAGTCGATCACAAAAGCATGGATTGAGAGTGCTAGGACTTGTAATATCTCAGATTACAAAATAATAATCTTCATTCCTTCAAAGTTTTGCCCGAGACACCAACGGGAAAGGCCGAAGAAAATAAAATCTGGCATGTAAGGTGACACATGGCCAACCCACGGGTCCAGTTTAAGGATGATGACGACAGCAATGAACTGCAAGGCCCAGAATAACACACATCACAACCGCCGAGCTGGACGCTGCAGCACAGGTCTTCACTAAC
This sequence comes from Schistocerca americana, assembly GCF_021461395.2. NCBI lineage: Eukaryota > Metazoa > Arthropoda > Insecta > Orthoptera > Acrididae > Schistocerca > Schistocerca americana. The sequence continues at coordinate 208,887,530 of NC_060125.1, read as the reverse complement.
TCTCTCGCCCGACCCCGGGTCCACTCCACCGGCCCCACCTATTTTGCTTCTCGCCAGCCACGAGACCTCGCTTCTCGAGCGCTACCAGCCTTCTTCGTACGGATGCCGACCAAAGATTCTATTTTCGGTAGAAGGTCTACTCTGATCGAGCCACCACGGCTTATCATATCGTTGACATTTTTTCACCTTGAATTGCAATCCCACTCCTGAACCTATTTACTTCCGTCATTGGTTCTTCGATGTGTAGACTGAACCGAAGGAAAAAAAGACTGCACCTCTGCCTGACACCCTTCCTAACCCAAGAACTTCGTTGTTGGGCTTCCATTCTTACTTTTCCTTCTTTGTTGTTGTTGACATCGCATATTACCCGTTTGTTCCTACAGCTTACACCTATTTATCTGAGATTTTCGGACATCTTGCACCGTTTTACACTGTCGATCGCTTTTTCTAGGTCGATATGTCCTGTGAAAGTATCGTAATATTTGCTTCCGTTATCATGCGAAACGTCAGAATATCCTCTCTGGTGCTTTTACATTTCCTAAAGCCGAACTGATCATTAGCTAACACATTTTCAATTTTCTTTCCAATTCTTCTCTATATTATTATTGTCAGCAGTTTTGATGCATCAGATATTAACCTGATCGTGCAATAGCTCTGGCACTTCATCTGCCTTTGCTGTCTTCGGAATTGTGTAGATCATATTTTTCCACAAATCTGGTGATGCGCCTCCAGTCTCATAGATTCTACACGCCAGCATCAATAGTCGTTTGTTGGCAGTTATGGTTTTCAGTGGTAACTTAGGTCAAAGCATGTGTGGCGTGTGATACATCTGTGATAATTTTTCTGCCGTTGATGTTGGTTTAGAACTGATCCGGTAGAAGAATAGATAATATTATCAGACACAGCACAGTGTTGTGCATTTTTTAAAGAAGTTTCCCCAATGATTTTAAAAATTCTGTAGGAATGATGTTTAGCTGTATCAAACACAAATTGTATGCCTTACAGATCGACTTCCAGTTTCTTCTTCTGTCAAATCAGCAGATAGCTCCTTTCCTTCGCAGGCACCTTCAGTGTATTATTTCACCTTTATGCTCCCTGTTCTAAGTTGAACATCAAAACTCCTATTTCACACTTAACGTTGACGCGTTTGCTTGTACTTTCAGCATAAACTGTTTTGACTTTCCTGTATGCCGAACCTGTCTTTCAAATGACCCTTTATTTTTCGATTTCTTCACATTATTTCTGCAGCCATTTTACCTTAACTTTCGTGTACTTCTTATTTATTTAATTCCTAAGTGTTTTATTGATGTAACATTGTCTTTTCCTTGAGAAATTTTGTATTTTAATCTTTCATCGAATAAGTGATTTCTTCTGTTGCCCAAAATTTCTTCGCAGTTCTCTTACTTCTTCCTATATTTACCAGTCCAGATTCCGTGCTTGCTTCACCTTTCAACTCAGCTGGCTGTTGTAGCATTCATTATCGCAATATCTAGAGTCTCAGAGACCTTCAACCAAACGTCATCATTTATCAGTACAACTGTATCCCCCATCTTTCCACATTGATTGTCCCACCAGTTCTCTTAAGCTTCAGGGCACCTTTCATATCAGTTCGTGGCTTCACCTTACAATCCTGTGTCTCATTTCGGAACAGACCAGCGATGGCCATTCGGTACACTTTTTTCTTCAACAACTTTTTTGGTCTAAGAAGGCGCACGGTCCATCCTGTTTAAAGTTGCATTAAAAAATATTTCAAAACATCTGAGCCCATGATTCTTAAAATAAGAGAAAAAGTTACAGAGTCTTGTGAATAATCTTTTTAGCAGCCAAGATAAAAAAACATTTATAATCAGTGATAACGAGTTATGTCTAAAATTGCTAGCCACCCTCAGATCAAATACGACAAACATTGTATTTTCTAATCAACAGGCTCGTAGGAGTCACATTGTCTTCAATGAAATGCCTGCGCATAACAGCATTCATAGCGCAACCTTTTTCTAAATGTGCAACTCGATGAATATTGATGACAGTGTGTCTCCTACCGGCCTGCTGATTAGACACAACAATGTTCTTCCTATTTTATCTGAAGGTGGCTAGCTATTTTAGCCAAAACTACAGAGTGCGATACAATGAAAGCTCACTTTTTTGAAACCCCGTATTCGTCTCCTATTGCGACAGAGAAGTTTGCTACATTGCATTCGGGCTCGGCGAAGCTATAAATAGCAATGTGTCAGAAATTTGTTAACATCGAGTATAGATTTAAGTGTCAGGAAGTCGTTTCTGAAAGTATTCGTATGGAGTGTAGCCATGTATGGAAGTGAAACATGGACGATAAACAGTTTGGACAAGAAGAGAATAGAAGCTTTCGAAATGTGGTGCTACAGAAGAATGCTGAAGATTAGATGGGTAGATCACATAACTAACGAGGACGTATTGAATAGGATTGGGGAGAAGAGGAGTTTGTGGTACAACTTGACTAGAAGAAGGGATCGGTTGTAGGACACGTTCTGAGGCATCAAGGGATCACCAATTTAGTACTGGAGGGCAGCGTGGAGGGTAAAAATCGTAGAGGGAGAACAAGAGAAGAATACACTAAGCAGATTCAGAAGGATGTAGGCTGCAGTAGGTAATGGGATATGAAGCTTGCACAGGATAGAGTAGCATGGAGAGCTGTATCAAACCAGTCTCAGGACTGAAGACCACAACAACAACAACACTTGCCAGAACTCAGAAGTTCATTGTGATGTAACGTGGGTTAATGACATCACGTTGTCACCAAATTTCACCACAATTTTTGCCAATGTAACCGTGGACGTGACACACTATAGGAAAGTCGCCACGCCCACTCTTACACACATATCACCGCGTGGTCTAAGAGGCTAGCGTTGCTGCCTCTGGATCGTGGAGTCCCGAGTTCCATCACCGGCCGGGTTGGGCATATTCTCCGCCCGGGGACTGGGTGTTTGCGCCGTTCTCATCATTCATGAAAGTGGCGAGATTGGACTGGGTAAAGACTGGGAATTTGTAAGGGCACTGATGACCGCTCAGTTGAGCGCCCCACAAACCAAACATCATCATCTTTTTGACGCATAATGCGATGGAATTCAAAACCGTAACGCCCTGCGCTTAACTGGACGGTTTTCTTATAGCTGGCCGAGGAAAACATTTCGGACACACCGTCAGAATCGACACAAAAAGGCATCAGGAGGTGGAGGAAAGGGAGTCAATCAAATCATCTCTTTTCCTGAAGCGTTGATTTCCTCATATTTTGCAGTCTAAAACGACAGGTTGCAATGCGGCTAGCAACAGGAGGACGTTCTTGACAACGTTCGACTCTGCTGACAACCCTGGACCATTCATGCCTTCTCCACTGATTTCGTAAACCTGAAACCCCATCGAACGTAATCCGACCCGTTTGGAGTGCGGCGGCGTAACCGCAGTATTTGTTCTCGTATACAGGATGGAACCACTAGGGACCATTGAAAATCACTCGACGGAATCTGAACGTGATCCGAAGCTGCAAAGGGTGTTTACAGTTTTTCAGCGCTCCTGTTTGCACCTTCCTGTGACGTGATTACGGGAGAGAGGGAGTGGCAAAATTTACAGATACGTGTCTCCCCCCCCCCCCCCCACCACCACCCCAGTTCAGCAACACCCTCAGTGCTACCCGCACACCTTTGTTGGGTACTTCAAAAATATACCTGTACAGTGGCTTCCATACTCGTACACTGCTGCTCTAGCACCTGAGGGCAGGCATGGAATCTAAGAGGTGTCGAAGGGGTTACCTACACTCAGCTGCTAGAGCAGCAGTCGGCCGTTACCCGGCTGAATGTGTAGCGAAACTTCAGCACAGAGCTCAACAAGTGTACTCGCGTGGCATCAAGGATGTTGCCGAATGGGGGGTGGGGTGTGTCTTAGAGGGATCATTTGCACGCACTTATAACCACGCCACTGGAGAACGCAAAACAGTAGGAGTGAAAATCATAAATCCTTTTGCTGTTTCGGATCATGTTCAGATTTCGTCTAAAGGTCTCGGACGATCCATAGTGGTTCCACTATGTGTATCAGTATAAAAATTCCGGTCGCACTACACTCAAATGGGTCAGATCACGTTCAATCGGGTTTGCAAACTGTCATTTTCGACTGTGAAACGTGTGGGTATTCACGTTCCAAGGGAAGGGCTGGTTTCATTGATACTCTTTACGCCGCCTTCTAAAGTCCTTTTCGTGTCGATTCTGGGCGGTGGTGTGTCCGAAATGTTTTTCTTGCCACTCACAAAAAAGAAAAAAAAAAAAAGCCTGATTTCAATGCTGGACGTCGCGGCTCAAACCTCCATCGCAGATTCGCCAAATGAAGTGGTGAAATGTCGGTAAGAGAGGGTGTGACGACCTTCCCATCGGGTTACACGTCCACTTCGTGTTGAGCAGAATTGTGGTGAAATTTGGTGGCAATGTGACATCATTAACTCACCTTACATGTCACGTGAACTTCTGAGCTGTGGCCTTTTCTTGCCATGTGTCGACTGCGTGTACTCTTTCAAGCGTCACCGAGCCAGATGGTGACGTCGCAGGACGCCATGCATTCGCACCGTTACAGAGGAAGGTGGTACGCACTTTTAATCCAGATTTCAAACTTCTGCATCGCAATTGGTGACAGTTACGGGATTTTAAAAACGTTTCCCTTTAATTGTGTTATGCAGTTTAGTTATCACTGATCATGTATAACTTTTGCGACGTCGATTAATAAACGAATACTTACAAAAACCCACAACTTTTAACATTTATAGGTCACTTATTTCCAGCCTGACTATGTCAGAAAACGATATTTATGTAGGAAGGTAGGTCAATAAGAAAATTTTTGCTAAAAATGCAACGCAAGAGAAATATTTTCATTCTCAATATCGTCTTCCAGTAAACTTGGTTATTCATTCTACTGTCAAAGCTATCGAATACCAATAGTGCAAAATTTAGCTTGGTACAGACGAAACATAACTACAGAAATTGTTGTAACTGAGATTCGAAACAGTCGCTGGAACGACTCTAGATAAACTCGATGGGGCTGGACTGACCACTCAGGAACCTTCAACGGCGGATTGCCGAGCGGAAGCAGAAAAAATAATACTGAGGAAAAGGGGACGCCTTTCAGATAAATAAGGACCCATGAGTAATCCAGAGAGAGAGAGAGAGAGAGAGAGAGAGAGAGAGAACCTGAGGCCTAGGCAAAGAGATAAAAAATAATGCTTTACTTGTATGGGACAATAGAGAAGCGAATACACATCTGACCTCTGTATCGCTGCGCAATGAGACCTTTACGACAGCAGCGAGATGTAATTGTTTGCCACATGGTGTGTGGCGCTGCAGTCAGAGTCGCTAGCGCTTAAGCATCTAACAGCTCTGCTTAGTAGCCGAATTCCAGTTCCATGCACTTTGACAGACTTAAAAAGTCACCTGGCTTGGATACCACATCACAACCTCTCGAAATTGCGCATTTGGCCGAAATCGCAGATGTTTGAGAATGTGAATTGGCGGTACTGTCACTGTCCCAGCACTTAAGCCTGACGGCTGGTATGAGGAACTGAGAATGGCTGGCTTCTTGTTGGGACATGGCGGAGCGCGTGTTGTTGGCTGTGGCTGTGGAGGCTGTGTGGAGACCTCTACCTCCACCTTTGTTCCACTGAAATTGTCGCTGGAGTAATCCAGAGAGGGAAAGAGAACAAGAGCCGTAACTAAAGAGACCAAAAATCAGATGTGCATTACTACAACGAGATATACGGAAGTGAATACGCCGCTAATCTCTGTGTAGTTGGGCAGTAGAACTTGTAGGGCTGCAGTGAGCTACATTTGGCTGCCTCATGGTTGTGGCGCTGCAGTCAGTGTCGCGATCCCTCACAGATGTAACAGCGCTGCCTAGTTACCAAGGTCCAGTTCTATGCTCTTTGGTGGGCTTTAATAGGCGCCGGGCTAAGATACCAGATCCCTCCCTCTGAAAACTGGCGCATATGAATGAAATCATCCTTAAATATGTTTTATAAGGTGAACTAGGGGTGCTGTTGCTGTCCCAGCCTTAAGCCTGCTGGCTGGTGTGAGGAACTGGAAGTGTCTAGCATCTTGCTGGCGCATGGCGGCGTGGGTGTTGTTGGCTGTGGTTGTGTGGAGACCTCTATCTCCATGTCTTTGTCCACTGACAATGCCACGGGGTTTCTTGGGTGCACGTTATATTAGTGAGGTTGGGGTCTGGCAACAGTAGGCTTCCTAGTTAAGGGTGTACCACAGGTGGTGGTGTATGGCTCTGAGCACTATGGGACTTAACATCTTAGGTCATCAGTCCCCTATAACTTAGAACCACTTAAACCTAACTAACCTAAGGACATCACACACATCCATGCCCGAGGCAGGATTCGAACCTGTGCCCGTTGCGGTCGCGCGGTTCCAGACCGAAGCGCCTAGAACCACTCGGCCACTTCGGCCGGCGTGGTGGTGTAGTGTGTATGCATCGAGGCAGCTAATTTATATGACCGCACTCCAAATCTTTCTCCCTGTTGACTGAAGTGATGAGCTGCTCAAGGGTATTCACAACCACTGTTCGTGTCCACATGTCCTTTGTTCTGTACAAGCCTGTCCCCACTGCTTGTCCTGCTGGTGATAGCCCTGTTGCTGGATCTAGGGTTACTGGGGTTTGTGGGGCTAGAAAATTGAGGAGCATTCATGGTTGCCTCCCATGGAGGAGCTTTTCTAGACTATGGCCCTGATCTACATCACAATGCCCCAAAAATATTCCAGACGTTCCCAGTTTCTTACACCAGCCAGCGGGCTCACGTGCTGGAACAGCAACTGTTCCACCAGTTCACCCTCTAAAACATCTACAAGGACAATTCCGGTCACACATCGATTGCAAGGGGGGAGGGATCTGGTACCTCATACTGGCGATTTTTAAAGTCTGTCAGAGAGCATGAAAATGGACTTTGGCTATTAGGCAGAGCTGTTACATCCGTGAGCGCTAGCGATGCCGACCACAGTACCACACACCACGTACCAACCAACTGTAGCTCGCTGCAGCACTGTCACTTTCACTGCGCGGCTGTACAGAACTCAGTGATATATTCGCTGCCCTATCGTCCCGTATTAGTTATACACTACTGTTTATTTGTCTCTTGGGCTATGGGTAAGGTTCTTTTCCTTTCACACACATTTAGATGTCCAGTTATTGGTTTGTACTAAGTTGCATAATTGGGAGTGCAGAAAAGAGCCCAACACTGGAGGTGTTGGACTGTTCAATCTGGTGCGGTATATTGTGGCCAAAAAACGCTGATAGTTATGATCAGACCGGAAGGAGAGAGGAATCATCCACATTTGTATGTCGAACTGGAGGCGCTGAGTACTTTTCCTGAAGTCCCAATTATGCAATTAAGTACAAGCCTACAGCTCAACACGCAAACGTGGACGATGTCTCTCACTTTCCGGTCTAACCAGACCTAGCCTTTGACGAGCGGATGGTCTTGTTTCCAAATAAACGCAGAAAGGAGAGAGACCTTGTAAGTATTTACCATAATGTCTAGACCAATCGTCGCAGACTTGCGCTACAACCCAGTCTTACGACAAGTATAGCATCATGCGCTGCAGCGATGGGCTGCATACATTTCGGAAAACCAAAAATCTTGATTTCCAGACTCTGCCCCGTTTTTACTACCGACTATCAATCATCAATGACGTCATCATAACAGATGCTGAGGCAATTGAACACCTGGTTGTCATCCCAGCCTGTTTGCAGCCACAGGTTTTAGGACTACTTCTATGCGGGTACTGGGGAATGTCACAGACGATAGCGTTACTTGCCAGACTTTAACAGGGACACGGAAGCCATGGTACGCAACTCTTCAGCTTATGCCCTACGTCACACAGTACCACCTCAGTCTATCTCCCATATCGACAATCTTCGAACCGCAATAATTTGGACTTTGCGAGCCTATTTCTACGTTCTATGTGGCTAATAGTAGTAGATGATTTCTCCACATATCCATATGTGGTAAGCATCGCGTCCAGCGCAACATAAGCCACAATAAACACACCAGCATAGATTCTACACTAAGGTGCTTCCCTGAACTGTGGTATCGGGCAATGGGCCCCAATTCATGGTAACCGTTATCAAAAAATTCTGCACATCAAACAGTATAAATTCTCTTCTCACTCCAGAATTCACCCATCCAGCAATAACTGAGGGCAGTACCACTTCCTTGCCCCACAGTCCTGGGAAACTCATGCCCAGCAACCAGCAGGAGGAGCAGCGTGGGCATGCTTGTACAAAGCAAAAGACATGTAGACATGAACAGTGGTGGTCAACACTCATAGGCAGCGCATCACTTTAGTCAATACGAAGAACGTCCACTATTCCCAGTCCCCCAAGCTGTCCCAGCTTGTACCCAAGAAACCCAGTGGCATTTTCAGTGGACGCATACCTGGAGATAGAGGTCTCCACGCAACCACAGCCAACAACACCCACGCCGCCATGCCCCAGCAAGATACTAGACACTTCCAGTTCCTCACACCAGCCAGCAGGCTTAAGGCTGGGACAACAACAGCACTACTAGTTCACTTTATAAAATATCTACAAGGATGATTTCGGTCCTATGCGCCAGTTTCTGGAGGGAGGGATCTGGTATCTCTGCCTGGCGACCTTTAAAGCCCACCAAAGAGCATGGAACTGGACCTTGGCAACTAGGCAGAACTGTTACATCTGTGAGCGCTAGCGACACCGACTGCAGCGCTACAACCATGTGGCAACCAATTGTAGCTCACTGCAACCTTACAAGTTCTACTGCCCAGCTACACAGAGATCAGTGGCGTATTCACTCCCGTATATCCCGTTGTAGTAGTAATGCACTACTGATTTTTGGTCTGTTTGGTTACGGCTCTTGTTCTCTCTCCTTCTCTGGATCATTCCATGGATTTTGTTTGCCTGGATTGCTGTCCTATTGGGCACGCTGAGAGAGTAAGACGCCTGTCCAGAGGCCATTGACAGAGCTGATAGTGATGAATCAAAACACTGCCATCTTGGAAGTGGTTTAGGGGTATTTCGCTTTCCTGGGGCTCGTTGTGGCGTCTGGCCACTGCTACTTTCGGTCGGATCATGGCGCGCTCGTTTTATGCCTTGTGCAATTTGTATGGTGTGCTTGACTATTGAAATTGAAATACACTCCTGGAAATTGAAATAAGAACACCGTGAATTCATTGTCCCAGGAAGGGGAAACTTTATTGACACATTCCTGGGGTCAGATACATCACATGATCACACTGACAGAACCACAGGCACATAGACACAGGCAACAGAGCATGCACAATGTCGGCACTAGTACAGTGTATATCCACCTTTCGCAGCAATGCAGGCTGCTATTCTCCCATGGAGACGATCGTAGAGATGCTGGATGTAGTCCTGTGGAACGGCTTGCCATGCCATTTCCACCTGGCGCCTCAGTTGGACCAGCGTTCGTGCTGGACGTGCAGACCGCGTGAGACGACGCTTCATCCAGTCCCAAACATGCTCAATGGGGGACAGATCCAGAGATCTTGCTGGCCAGGGTAGTTGACTTACACCTTCTAGAGCACGTTGGGTGGCACGGGATACATGCGGACGTGGATTGTCCTGTTGGAACAGCAAGTTCCCTTGCCGGTCTAGGAATGGTAGAACGATGGGTTCGATGACGGTTTGGATGTACCGTGCACTATTCAGTGTCCCCTCGACGATCACCAGTGGTGTACGGCCAGTGTAGGAGATCGCTCCCCACACCATGATGCCGGGTGTTGGTCCTGTGTGCCTCGGTCGTATGCAGTCCTGATTGTGGCGCTCACCTGCACGGCGCCAAACACGCATACGACCATCATTGGCACCAAGGCAGAAGCGACTCTCATCGCTGAAGACGACACGTCTCCATTCGTCCCTCCATTCACGCCTGTCGCGACACCACTGGAGGCGGGCTGCACGATGTTGGGGCGTGAGCGGAAGACGGCCTAACGGTGTGCGGGACCGTAGCCCAGCTTCATGGAGACGGTTGCGAATGGTCCTCGCCGATACCCCAGGAGCAACAGTGTCCCTAATTTGCTGGGAAGTGGCGGTGCGGTCCCCCACGGCACTGTGTAGGATCCTACGGTCTTGGCGTGCATCCGTGCGTCGCTGCGGTCCGGTCCCAGGTCGACGGGCACGTGCACCTTCCGGCGACCACTGGCGACAACATCGATGTACTGTGGAGACCTCACGCCCCACGTGTTGAGCAATTCGGCGGTACGTCCACCCGGCCTCCCGCATGCCCACTATACGCCCTCGCTCAAAGTCCGTCAACTGCACATACGGTTCACGTCCACGCTGTCGCGGCATGCTACCAGTGTTAAAGACTGCGATGGAGCTCCGTATGCCACGGCAAACTAGCTGACACTGACGGCGGCGGTGCACAAATGCTGCGCAGCTAGCGCCATTCGACGGCCAACACCGCGGTTCCTGGTGTGTCCGCTGTGCCGTGCGTGTGATCATTGCTTGTACAGCCCTCTCGCAGTGTCCGGAGCAAGTATGGTGGGTCTGACACACCGGTGTCAATGTGTTCTTTTTTCCATTTCCAGGAGTGTATGTCCCAAAGACAGGTTGTCTACTTTGATGGCTGAAGTGCTTACTTGCGGACTGAGAGCGAACTGGGAATCTACATCTCTCATTAAAGAGTCTGTATGTGAGGTTTTACTTGCTGAGTTTGCACAAGTGAAATCGCATCGACGACTAGACCCTTGCACGATTGACCAGGTTTTGTGTGATACTGATGAAGTTCGAAATAGAATCGTTGCGAATAATAATTCAAAAATGATGTACAAATATCCTCGAATTTGAGGGTGACTGAATTTGAGAGAGAACCCAACTTCTTAAATAAGAAAAGCGTCTCCATGGAAGAACAAAACAGAAAGATCCAGTGTTGGGGAGCGTCATCAGTGACCGCAAGTCGACTAAGTACTGTGTCCCAATCCTCTTTGGCGTCGTTAAATGGCGGAAACGTGGGTGGGCTGGTCTCCGCCTGGGAAGTGATCACTGCCGGTATTGGGTTGTACTTTTTGTGTAGCAACTCAGTTTGATGCTGTTGCGGTTCATGGAACTGCTGTTGGAACTTTTACTGCAGTTGCTGCTGCAGTTGCAACGGTTGCTGTTACCGTTTCAAGACTTACAGAAGATTTGCTCCCATGATACTCAGATAACCTTTACACTTCGTCGCCATTTATTGTGAAAGAGGCCGACCGAATGTCGGTACGACTTGAGAGAAACCCGATAAGACTGGGCCGACTGGTCGGGAGCCGTCAATGGTGGATTGTCGAGAGGGATCAGAAAAGGCGACAACGGGGAAACGGCCAAGTGGAGGCGACACTACAGATAAACAAAGTAACGAGTAATCCGGAGAGAGAGAACCTGAGACGTAGCGAAAGCGAAGACCAAGAACCAACGGCGCGTTACGACAAGGAGACGACAGCAAAACGAATACGCCACTGAACTCAGCTCTGTATCGCTACGCGGCGAAACTTACGGGCGGTCGTGAGCTATAATTGTCTCACAGAATAGATTGTCGCGTCGCGGCCGGCAACACTAGCGAACTCCACCTAGCGGCTGGCGTCCAATTACATGCTCTCCAGCGTTCTTTTCAGCATCGCTGGGCCCAGGGTTCACATTTGTCTTGTTCGCAGCACGAGGAAGTGCTTTGTCGTGTAAAAGTAAAATACATTAATCTAAGCCACTTCCTTACTGTAAGTAATTCGTTGTTGCTGACGTTTATTTTGAGCAGCTTTCGTCTGTTGCGATGTGGCGTGTTATCACATCCGGACTCAGATCTGAGGAAACAGAATGAGCTACCAGCCGTCAGTAAAGGAACGATAAAATCCTTGTTTGTACACTACTGGCCATTAAAGTTACTGCACGACGAAGATGACGTGCTACAGACGCCAAATTTAACCGACAGGAAGAAGATGCTGTGACATGCATATGATTAGCTTTCCAGAGCATTCACACAAGGTTGGCGTCGGTGGCGACACCTACAACATGCTGACATGAAGAAAGTTTCCAACCGATTTCTCATATACAAACAGCAGTTGACGGGCGTTGCCTGGTGAAACGTTGTTGTGATGCCTCGTGTAAGGAGGAGAAATGCGTACCATCACGTTTCCGACTTTGATAAAGGTCGGACTGTAGTCTATCGCGATTGCGGTTTATCGTATCGCGACATTGTTGCTCGCGTTGCTCGACATCCAATGACTGTTAGCAGAATATGGAATCGGTGAGTTCAAGAGGGTAATACGCAACGCCGTGCTGGATCCCAACGGCCTCATATCACTAGCAGTCGAGATGACCGGCATCTTATCCGCTCGGCTGTAATGGATCGTGCAGCCACGTCTCGATCCCTGAGTCAACAGATGGGGACGTTTGCAAGACAACAACCATCTGCACGAACAGTTCGACGACGTTTGCAGGAGCATGGACATCAACTCGGATACCATGGCTGCGGTTACCCTTGACGCTGCATCACAGACAGGAGTGCCCTCGATGGTGTATTCAACGACGAACCTGGGTGCACGAATGGCAAAACGTCATTTTTTCTGATGAATCCAGGTTCTGTTTACAGCATCATGATGGTCGCATCTGTGTTTGGCGACATCGCGGTGAACGCACAGTGGAAGCGTGTATTCGTCATCGCTACACTGGCGTATCGGCCGGCGTGATGGTATGGGGTGCCATGGGTTACACGTCTCGGTCACCTCTTGTTCGCATTGACGGCACTTTGAACAGTGGACGTTACATTTCAGATGTGTTGCGACCAGTAGCTCTACCCTTCATTCGATCCCTGCGAAACCCTACATTTCAGCAGGATAATGCACGACAGCATGTTGCAGGTCCTTTACGGGCCTTTCTGGATACAGAAAATGTTCGACTGCTGCTCTGGACAGAACATTCTCCTGATCTCTCACCAATTGAAAACGTCTGGTGCGGCGAAATAAATAAAAAACATGTGAATTTATTGGTTTTTTGAAAAGAGGAAAAATTATGGATATGGAACTGTAACTTTAGAATTTTTGAAAGGCTTTTTTACGGATTGTATTGACCGGCTTGAATGCGGACAAATTCAGTGCTGCGTGAAATATGCCTGTAATATAATTTACCATTTCGATTAGTTGCATTTTGAATTCTACGTCATTGTTGATTTAATCAGAGTTCTCACCTTAGACGTAGAATTAGTCCTTCTGCCGTAATATTAATTCATCTGTCGCCATCGATGTTCTTCTCTTTGTTGACCGTGTGTACCATCATGAGTCGGCATCGGTTCACTTCACGAAGACGGTGGAAACCAAGGAATACAATGCTACGTCACTTTAAATAATTTTCGTAACACTTCGATACTTTTCACTATTTTTTATTCACAACACAATAAGACTTGCTGTACTCGTCGCACAAACCATAATTACTAAATATATGGCTGCCTTTCCGCACAGTCCAAAAAATCACGTCCATCCTCCACAAGGCAACAATCGAAAGTGTCTCCTAGCTCCTTCATAGGGTATGAAACAAAAGGGAATCCAATGTGAACATTACAAAGATTATAATCTACATGCCTCTCAATTTTATCTTTGGCGCAGCTTTTAAGGTATTGTATGTCTCTGCGTCGGAATGTGTCATTACAACTGCCCCCCTACTGTATACTGTCACTAGAAAATTTTATTTGGTTGACAGGATACAGTAGTTGACCTTGCAATTGATAGGTTTGGGGGTCTTTTATTTACAAACTTCATTTTTATTGTCTCATTTTCATGGCACTGTGAATTCTTTGGTATTACTGAGTGTGTGTCAGTGTTTTGTATACTTATGCTAATACAGGGCGTTTCAAAAAGAAAGAGCAGATTTCAAACATTTATTTCTCAAAAACTACAAATGATAGAAACACAATTCCAACGGTCCTTCACTCAATATGAGTACCAAATGTTACACAACAAATATCAAAACTGTACCTCAATATGAGCACCATTTGTTACACGACAAATATCAAACCGGTATCTCATTTCTTGCCACACACGACGCAACTGGTCTTTAGTTACCGAATTCACGGCCGCAACAATTCGATGTCGTACCTCTTGAAGAGTAGCGGGCATAGGTGGGACATAAACACAGTCCTTTATGTACCCCCACAAATAAAAATCGCAGGGAGTAAGGTCTGGTGACCTGGGAGGCCACAGACGATGACATTGATCTTGTGCTCCTGCTCTTCCAATCCACCGTCCTGGAATGGTGTTATTTAGGTACCGTCGTACAGGTTCAGAGAAGTGTGGTGGGGCGCCATCTTGCATGAAGATGAAGTGATTTGAATCTTCCTGAAGTTGAGGAAATAGCCAGTTTTCTAACATGTCCAGGTAAATGGTTCCTGTGATAGTTTTCTCCATGAAAAAGAAAGGTCCATAAACTTTGTTTACCGAAATTGCACAAAAGATGTTAACCTTTGGTGAGTCTCTTTCATGTTGAATAACGTCCCTCGGAGTTTCACTCGCCCAAATTCGTACGTTATGCCGATTAACTTTACCAGAAATGTGAAACGTTGATTCATCTGAAAAAATTAATCGTTCGGCAAAATTGTCCTCTTCCATGTCCTGTAGAATTGCAGTTGAAAATTCGAACCTTTTGTTGTGGTCGTCAGGACGCAATGCTTGCAATAACTGCAGTTTGTACGGCTTCATGTGCAGACGCTTACTCAGAACGCGCCATACCGTTGTTTTAGACATGTTTAGTTCGTGACTTGCCCGTGTCGTGGATTTTCTAGGGCTCCTTTCGTAAGCTGCACGGACACGCTCGACATTTTCATCCGATGTGCGTGGACGACCCGTGCTTTTTCGCTTGCAGATGCAACCATCTTCTACGAATCTGTGATGCCACTCATAAATTTGCTTATGACGAGGCGGCTGTTTGTTGAATTGACGGCGGAATGCACGTTGCACACCAACAATGGACTCTAACTTTGCAAATTGCAGCACACAAAATGATCGTTCCTGTGGTGTCGTCGCCATTTTCCTACAAACAAACGCCAGCGCCACTGCGGATTTGCATGGAACTTCTGCGCGGACCATTGAAAAACTTTGAACCTTTCTCTGACAAGAAACGTTTGAATTGTGTTTCTATCATTTGTAGTTTTTGAGAAATAAATGTTTGAAATCTGCTCTTTCTTTTTGAAACGCCCTGTATTTACAAACCTTAATCCTAATATACAAAGTTTTGGTTAATACTGAGAAAACGACATCTTGTGGTAAAGTTTGTACAATAAAATGTACAATGAATACAACGTTATTTACAAAAGTTTACTTCCTCATCAGAGGTGAAAATTAAGTCCTTGTATTACTTTCTGTATTTATTCTGGGGCGCCGAGCTTTGTTCGCTAGCCCCAGTGTTGATAAGGACGGGTGATACGCGCACCAGATTGTTTGGTCGTCCGTTAGCGGGCGACGTTGGTTGAATGCGCGCTAGTGCACTGAATATACACCGACGTGCGGGTACCGTCGAGCCTTCCGAACCTCAGTATGCGTGTGCTTTTTGTAGTTCCTTCCTGTAGACTGGATACGACGAGGTACATTAGAATATGTGCCCCGAAGAACACACCATACTATGTGCGAGGCGGAGGACGATCCCTTCGATGCAGCTCCTGGTAAGAACCGTACCATGTCAAACTTGTTTGGCATTGTCCTTTCCTATTGTGACGCCATGGGTAGTTTGACGATACAAGCTTCAATTTTCGATGTCACTTGTTTAGGCTCGCTGACACTTGCAACGTAGCACTACTTTGCACAATTTTAATTTCTACACACACCACTTTAACCGCGAGTATTGCGATCGAAACTTTCTTTTCACTACACTTTTTTCTTCGCATTAACCCCTTTTACCTATTGTACCGAGATTCATTTCCCTCAACACTTCTGGTCAATGTACATAAGTATTCACAAAATTGTAAGTCACGGGACTTGGCATGAAATGCAAAATACATCACATACAATTGAATAACATATAACACATACAATACATAGGTTACATTAATTACAGGAAAAAACTATCGACGAAAATTGAAAAATTTTTGACCACTCGTAGTGGCTTCTTCGTCTTGGATTTCACTGACACACACACATTTTTCCATTAATCGGTTAGAAGGAACAAGTCCTTTGTTTTCCTTCTTGAACTCTAGTATGTGTTAAGGTTTACCTCCGTTATGTATTCTTCATACGCAATGACATGCATCAGCATGCAGAGAATACACCTGTAGCCGCTCCACTGAAGCTTGGGAAGGGAATTTTCTACCTTCTACTTAGGGTAGTGGCAACGACTACGTGTATGCTACGGTTTTTACGTATAAAATCTGAAATTGCACGAAATAATGATTTATGTGTAGCATAAACCTAACATGTACAGTGTTTTGTGCTTAAGCACGTTCTGGTGTGCTTGTAAATCATTACCTCTAATAAAATTTCCTACATTAACATAGACATATAAACATAAAACCTTGAAGTTCAGGGTGTAACTACTATTACTATGTACAATGTTTCATAATAGCGGCACGCCCTTGTGTGCGTGTATCATCTTCAATTAAAGTGCGCTTATAGGCGTCTTGTGTTATCATGGGAGAAAAAATACAGACATTTTAATGCATCGGTTGTCATGAAAATCTATGTACACGAATAATCAGACTTTCATAGCTTCAGTGCAGCATGAAATTCTGTATGACGTTTTTGTTCATAATTCATTTTATAGACGATTCCTTTGCTTACAGGTCGTCGATCACACTACTTACCTGTTTCTCGTATAGCAACGATATCATTTTCATTCTTTGTGACTGAATCGTCATATGCATGAAAGATATAATTTTAACATGATTTATCCTTTCATGTTTCAAGTGGGTAAAGTAATTCATACCTTCCTTCTGCATACATGAGTGAAGTATCGCTAATGTTGCACTTTGTATCAGGTTTCTCGCATTTTCTCGTAAACTCGTAGAGTCTTACGGTTTTAATTAAGTTGTTTCTTGACGTTAGGTATACCTGTTTATATGATGTTGTCTTACAGTTTAATTTTCCTTATACACTTCTACGTTGTTTAAGTTCCGTACATGTACAGAGCTTCTTTCGCCTTTCACACATTCATACATACGTTTATACACAAAAAAATATCTACCACTATAATATACACATTGATGGTGGGGCCCTTTTTTCGGTACCCTGCACCATTCCTTCAGTATTCCAAAATAATTCAGGGTGTGCTGAGCATCGTCCCTTATACTAATAATACTTACAACTAAATATTTCTTCTTACATACATAACTGCCTTACGGTCCATTAATGCGCAATCATTCCCTATTTTCCTCCTTTACACTTTAGCTTTCGTACATGTACCCTCGTGTATAGCTTATATATTCTACAAAGTTGTTTGCTGAGTGCTTCAGGTGTTAACTAACGTTAATGTGTGTCTCTCTCTCTATAAACCCTAGGTATTTGTTTTTGAGGGCGATTCAGTTCGTTACTCACGTTGCATAGATCTGTTTATTATTTTCCTATTTTAAAGCTTGTGTCATTCTCTACCTTAGTCACAAAAATTAACGCGTTTGCCTTGTTGTTCATTCTGAAAATCGCTCGCTACTGTGTAATGTAAATGTATGCGTTATCTCTTTTCTTTCCTCTTTGCTGCTTTTTCCCTATATATAATTGTGTGTTGTTCTCGCGTGTACATAGCCTTCTTCCGGATATATATCTGCATTTTTTTTGAGCTATTTTCTTTGTCCTTCCGTACAAGCTAAGATTTTACTCAATATAATATAATATTACAATACCGTCCATGACCAGTATGTACTAGTATGTTCACTTTTATTACGTAATACCAGCTTATAATAAAATTTTCTAAGCTACTATTTACAAAACTAGTGTACCCTTTTCTTTCTTGTTTTTGAATGACTTTCGTTACTGTGTCTCATAGGAGCATGGTCTCAAAACTTTTAAACGTTCCGCGCGTCCGCGCTTACGTATCACGACTGGACTGTAGCGCGGGGAAAATTCTGCATTGTTGGTGAACATTATTCGTGATAGCCGCCATCATGTTATACGAGTCACGTGTCGCCTGGACTCTATCGCGCATGCGCCTTCGCTCTTTGTATACACTCAGCTGATCGGACAGGGAAGGGGGAAGATTTCTCCCCGGCTTGCTGCCTACAGCGCGGCCAATGACCTCGTCTTGCCATGCAGCTATCGCGTGCTCATCAGCTGAGCGTTGGATTCCACTTCGACGCGTGGCTTGTTGCTCGTCTCAAGCGAACAAACTCTCGCCTTCGCGTTAATTTGGCATTGTTCCTCTCTCTTAAATAACTGAGTTAGACTACAAAAGTACCGTGTGGTTTATTTTATAGTGTTAAGACTCACAGTAACACATGTTTCATTAGGTGTGGTTAACTATGCGTTTTAAAGCTGGCATATGCCCCCAGTTGGTTACTAGTTTCGATGTTTAACTGAAATTTCAGTTATGTTTTCTATAATAGACCATTACGCTCTATTGTTGACTTTACAAGATTGACCTTCACACTACGACTGCCCACTCGGAAATAGCAAAGTCCACTGCCTATGTCGATGTTTACTTTATACTGCCGGAAAACTTCCATACCTAAAATACAATTGACGATTAATTTCTCAACGATTAAGAATGTACAGTTTATCGTGACATCGCTAATGGTAACAGGTATTTGCGTCTGCCACTTAATACTTTTTGACTTGTTACCTACAGCTGTCAAGATTTTACAATTTTCCATTGGCAACACTGGTACTTTTAATGCTTTCGAAACTTCTTTAAATAAACTGATAGAAATAATATTCGTAGATGCGCCTGTATCTAAAATTACGTTGGTAATTATAGTTCCTATCTTTGCTGTTATTACAGCCTGCACGAGGTCACTTACCTTGTCCGGTGCTTTCCTCTCTTCTTCACATAGATCATCTTCTACGGCAGCTTCCTGATCATATCTTAAAAATAATTGTTTAAGATGTAATGTGTGCTTGTTTGTGCCCCCTGTTGTCAAATCGGTCGGCCGGTGGGGGCTCATTGCGACCGATTGTTGTTTACCGGGGGAGACAACGGCGTTGCTTCATTACTGTCCGTTACCTCTACGAAGTGTACTGGGTGGTTATTCTGTCGCCAGTTAGTTTCCGGACCGCTGCGTGCAACATTTTCTTGCGACCGGCCGTCGCTATTCCTCCTTGGTCTGTCATTTCTATTTCTGTAACTACTGTAATTTTCATTGGTGTGCCGCCTTTCATCACGCGGACCTGACCAATCGTTCACGTGATCATTTCCATACCGGCGTGGACCGTAATCTGTATTATACCTTCGGTCTTCACGTCTCTGTGGTGCCGAATTCCTCCGATTTCCGTAATTCCAGTTTCCATTATTTGGCCTTGTCGCATAAGGATGCCAACTGTGTGGGTTTTGTCCACTGCCATTAAAATGATATCCGTTTACGTTGTTTTGATTGGTTCCGGAATGTTCATTTCGATTACTTGTGCTCGGCTCTTCTTCGTATATTAGATCAATTGAGTCAAGCACGGAAAGAAAGTATTCAAGGTCGTTCTCCGGTATGGTTACCAATTTCTCGCGTAAGTTCGCGGGTAGTCTGTTTTTCAGAATTTTGAGAACATCTACGTGCGGTATTGGATTGTTCCAATAGCGCGTCTTATTCAAATACTTTTCGAAATACTTTCTCAATCCGCCGTTTTTGAGGTTGAACGGTTGTGGGTTGAATACCTCACGTCGCAGTCTTTCTTGGACCCCAGCAGACCAATATTTCTCCAAGAAAGCTCGTTCAAATTTTTCGTAGGTGACGCACTGTTCAGCCATGTCTGTGGCCCACGAAAGTGCGTCGCCTTGTGTGAAGCCTACCACATATCTAATCTTCTGTACCTCAGTCCAGTTCCTTGGTAAGACATTTTTAAATGCTCTTACGAATACGACTGGATGAGTTTTTCTGGATTCTGTGGAGAAAACTGGAAACTGTCTATGTTTCAAAAGGCTCTCATCGACTAGAATCGTAGAGATGCAAGGCGACACGCCTACTGCCTGTTGCAGCACCGCGTTTGGCGAATATCCATTGTTTGCCTGCGCCGGTGCGTGCACATACGCCGGACTGGGCGCGTGATGTCCTGCGTTATTGGCATCGTAATCTGGCACGGGTGAATAAGTGTCACGCTGCCTGTTGCTTGACGTAGGCAAATCATTTGAAAAATTTAGTCTACCCGCAATTTCCTTACGTATTCTGTCCTCGGCTACTTTGATTTCATTACCTAATTTTTCAAAAAGTTTTGTTTCCCGGTCAGTTATTGATTCATTTACATTAACGGTTTCTAAAGTTTCATTTATTTTGATAATGTCCGCCTTGATATGTCGAGTCTCCTGTTTCAGAAAACCGACTTCTTCGTTAACTTTATTAACTTGGTCAGGTATTTCTTCACATGCGGACTGTACTCTAGTTAAATTTAATTGAATAGCCTTTACGTTTTCATGTATTTCTTTTTTTACCGTTTGTGTTTGATTGTGTGTTTCTACGATTTCTGACAGTTCCTGTTCCTGTTTGTTTGTAAGATTTGACAATTTCTTTTCTAAATCATTTGCCAATACATTGTATACACTATTGACTGTTTTGATGACTTTGTCTTCGATCTTTTGATCGATTTCATTGGTGAGTTTATTTAAGCGTTGATCAAAATGTTTGTGCATATTTTCAAATTGCGTGTTTACACTTGAAAACTGCTGTTGGAACCCAGTTTCCATGTTTGTGTTTGTTGTGTTGTGACTGATCTTTAAATCAGGTAATCGCTCGCTCACGTTTGACATCAGACTATATAACGCCTCAAGCGTAACTGACGGAGCTTGTGTGTTTGTATTTATGCCATTATTTGTAGCCATTGTTTCTCTACCACGATCTGATTGAATCGAAACCGGGCTAGGTTCACTGATTTCACGCGAAATATTTTCATCTGATCTGGTAATCGATGCTTCATCGACTGTGTACAAGGTTTCATTTGCAAGTGGTTCGTTATTGTTAATCCCTGTCGAGTGCAATTGAACTGTATTTACTTCTACATTATGTTGTGCTGAAAAACTAATTGCGTCATCATTTACGTCACTATTGTCAGAATCGGTGACGCGTCCATGAACATTTGTCAAATTAAAGTTCTCCGATTCCATTGTGGAGATATTATTTTTATCTGTACTTTACTGTTAATCTAAATCTTTAAATTCTCTCGCAGTTGAATTAATAAAAATATCTCGCGATTGTTATTTGTTGCTCGTCGGAAATTTACAAGATGGCGCACTACGTCTTCTAATTCTGCGATTGTTGAACATAAAAAAGTAATTATCAAAGTGTAATTGTGTGTTGCCACAAACACTACCAGGATTTTAATATGGAAAGGAAAAGGTTCTGCTTTAAGTGGAGCTAAGCCAAGGTGCAGTCGCTGCATGCGTTTGCGCTTTCCTACCTTAATTACGGCTGCGCTGCGTCACTCACGATTACGTTAGGTTTGTAAATCCTTGTCCTTGTTCCTTCTGTTTATTGTGCCATCCGTTTATACAGTCAATATTGTTTCACCTTATTCGTCATTTTCCATGTGCGTCATGTAACAGAGAAAAGTGTAATTAGTACAAGTACGTTTGTAGCACAACAATCAAGTACTTACTCTTTGTTCCACCAGCACTGTCCTGTCACGGTCGCCATTGTGGCGAAATAAATAAAAAACATTTGAATTTATTGGTTTTTTGAAAAGAGGAAAAATTATGGATATAGAACTGTAACTTTAGAATTTTTGAAAGGCTTTTTTACGGATTGTATTGACCGGCTTGAATGCGGACAAATTCAGTGCTGCGTGAAATATGCCTGTAATATAATTTACCATTTCGATTAATTGCATTTTGAATTCTACGTCATTGTTGATTTAATCAGAGTTCTCACCTTAGACGTAGAATTAGTCCTTCTGCCACAATATTAATTCATCAGTCGCCATCGATGTTCTTCTCTTTGTTGACCGTGTGTACCATCATGAGTCGGCATCGGTTCACTTCACGAAGACGGTGGAAACCAAGGAATACAATGCTACGTCACTTTAAATAATTTTCGTAACACTTCGATACTTTTCACTATTTTTTATTCACAACACAATAAGACTTGCTGTACTCGTCGCACAAACCATAATTACTAATTATATGGCTGCCTTTCCGCACAGTCCAAAAAATCACGTCCATCCTCCACAAGGCAACAATCGAAAGTGTCTCTTAGCTCCTTCTTGGAGTATGAAACAAAAGAGAATCCAATGTGAACATTACAAAGATCATAATCTACATGCCTCTCAATTTAATCTTTGGCGCAGCTTTTAAGGTATTGTATGTCTCTGCGTCGGAATGTGTTATTACACTGGTCAATGGTGGCCGAGCAACTCGCTCGTCACAGTACGCCAGTCACTACTCTTGATGAACTTTGGTATCGTGTTGAAGCTGCATGGGCAGCTGTACCTGCATACGCCACCCAAGCTCTGTTTGACTCAATGCCCAGGCGTATCAAGGCCGTTATTACGGCCAGAGGTGGTTGTTCTGGGCACTGATTTCCCAGGGTCTATGCAGCCAAATTGCGTGAAAATGTAATCACATGTCAATTCTAGTATAATATATTTGTCCAATGAATACCCGTTTATCATCTGCATTTATTCTTGGTGTAGCAATATTAATGGTCAGTAGTGTAGTTTGCGCTGCGTCTCCAAGCGAGATACTCCTTAGTGATTAGCCCGAAAGGGTTGTATGGAGCGAGGACAGAAGCATTTTTTATTGGGGGGAAGGGGGGAGGTGGCGGGGGTGCTCCCACGAGTTCGCCAACGTCCTGGCATTCTATGAACAAAGGTTGGGCACACTGGCCTCTGGAGCAACGAAGTTAAGCGCCAGAACTCGTTGCTTGTTTCATAAGTCCTTTGAGAACTTGCGAGTTTGAAAAAACTTGTGACTAAGATAATCAGGATCGTATAATAGCCCTCATCTAATAGGAAAACAATGCTAGCCAACAGTATGCTACAATAAAAGTATTTTAATGAACATGGTCGACTACTGATGAGTACGGAAAGCGGTGGGGTTGTAGGAGAGTGCATATCAGCTAGTTCAATGGCGTTCTTTGCATCGCGAGAGAAGCTAATGTATTTTGACACTTGATTCTGAGCCTCGAAAGAGTATAGCAATGCATCCCAGCTAGCTCTGCACGTCGGAAAACTATTGAGATCATACTGATCAACAATGCTGTGCTTCCTTCCATTGCATGTGGAGCCCAGGTTCAGACGTCAGTATCAGTGGAAGCAAGTACAGCACCAGTGATCTGTAAGGACAGATAAGCACAAATTATCAAAAGAATGCCTAGAATAATGACTTTACCGGACGTCTTGGTTTTAGGATTATGAGGAATTTTGGGAAATATGTGCTGCTCAGGAAAGAGCTCAAAATAACTTTGCTATAACTAGTGACTTTGCATGCCACATAGGAGCTGCAACTTGGGTGCGGTGTCGACCATGTTGATGTTCAGTGTGGCGAACCGGTACGTTTGTTTCAGTGGTGGTGGACGCGCATCTACCATCACCAAGGGAAGTATGAGGGGGGCACCGACAGGAAGTCCCGTCCCATCTGCTGCAGTGCCTCACTTTTGATGTTAACAGGCAGCTTCGTCTGGCGGAGACATTTCATCCGGAGGAAGGGTTGTACCTTCCTCGACGTCGTCGGCCCATGCTCCTGTGCCGTGGGTCTGTCCAATGTCCATGGGAATTGCGTCGTGGTGAGAGAGATCTGGAGCTGTCGGCGGGGAGACAGGCGTCTCAACCTGCGCACCGATCGTGACATTGTGCGTGGCGACCTCCATGGTGGTCCCATCCCGCGAAACGTCTTCTTCATCGTGAAAGCTGTCCGCCGACCTCTGCGTGGAAATGTCGGTTGGTTGAGTGTCGTCTTCGTCGTCGTGGGTGGCGACGCTTTGAGAGCCCGTGGGTGAACGGCGGCGGCGTTTGCTCCTACGTGGTGAGCGTTATTTGCGCACGTGTTCCTCAGTGTCGGACGACGGCAAGGAGGAGCGTCGATCTGGTTCGAAGGCGTCGGTGGGTACAATGAAGTTGTTAAACAGGTGTTGCGAAGAAGTACTGATCTCCTCAGCGTCCGGTACGGGAGCCTGTTCGGCGGCAAGGTTGTCAGGTGAGACGTCTGCACCGTCCGTAGGTGACTGGGACGGTGGGACGTGCCGATCGGAAGGACCGGGCGACGGACTGGACGAAACTGTAGACGTGGAAAGAGCCGCCGCGTAACTAGAGCGGTCATCGTGGGTGTGACGGACGCTTCCGACAACGGGAGCTGCCCGACTCGTCGTTGAATGCATTCAGACCGTAGATGACTTTCTTTCCCGCAACCGGAACACGTCCGAGGTTGGCCGTCGTACATTATAATGGCACGGCAGCCTCCGATGCGTAGATAGGAAGGCACGTGTTTCTGCAACTCGATGCGGACCTGTCTAACACCGTTTAAAACGGGATAGGTTTGAAATTGTACCCATCGTTCGGCAACATGTTCCAGAACGTTGCCATGGGGACGGAGCGCCTCGATGACGACGTCTGCAGCAAAGATCCTTATCGTTCGTGTGCCAAGACCTGCGTGATCGAGGTAACGGGTCCGACGTTGTCGTCGGAATGACAGAACGTTTTGCCTCTTGAAGCACCTTGTCGCACGCCGCATCGTTGATCATTTTGACGTAGACGGTACTACTAACTATGGACAAGTGGATACCAATTAGCTCCGTTGGTGGTATTTTAACTTCATCGTGAATTAATCGTTCTACCTCCAGGGCCTTGGGTCGGGCGAAGTCGGAACAAAAGTTGAAACGTAATGTCTTCTTTCGATAGTTGTGCGCCATGGTGGTCTAGAAGGAAAACGGCACTTACAGCGCCCGACGTAAACACAAACACACGGTGCGCGCCTCGCCCGCAGCGCTCTGGCGCGTGACCGCCTCGCAGCACTGCCGGCGGCAGACTAAACCATCAGCTACCAGGGACGGACATTTATTTAGATACGTAAACGTAAGAAACGGCGTTCTTTCTTTAGAGCTATAAACATAGTTGTGTGCAGCTATCTTCTAGAGGACTTCAGGGACAAGTTAAAATTTTTTTGTGCAGCTATCTTCTAGAGGACTTCAGGGACAAGTTAAAATTTTTTTAAAGAACATTAATTTTTCTACCATGCAGCTGATGTATTTAGACCAATTGTGTACAAATCACTTTAAATCAAATATTAATCAGTGTTTGTTAGGTAGATAGAATAGTTCAGTGTTTGAGAGGTGGATACAAGATTATGTACATAAAGTTCCTGATATCTCGGAGCGACAAGTTTCCCCATGCGCTTTTTCAACTCATTTGAGATTGTGTAAACACTTTTTTTATTTTTTTCTATATACCCACAGAAAGAAATCTACTGGTATTAAATCATGCACCCGTGAGGACCAACCCTGTAGACCGCGGCGTCATGTCCACCTTCCAGGAAATCTGTTGTTCGTTTGCTGCAGAACCTCAAATGCAGAATGCTGCCTCTGATATCTAGTCAGACATTTTCAAGGAGAGCATCTTATTCGTCGACTATAAAAACTCGATGCATCTCACCTGTGGGAATACAAACGAAGTAGTATGGCTCCATGATTTCATTCCAACAATTTTACATCATATATTAATGGACCAACTCCTTTGACGATCGACATGACATACCCACCCACGATTTTCTCTGGTCCAGTAAAACATGTTGTTATGGTTCACTCCACAATAAAAATTAACATAGGTTCTTTAGAGAACGTAACACTTGGTAAGGATTTCAGAGTCAAATTACTCACGACTCGTTCGCAGAAAGTAACTCCGTGACTGTTATCGTTCCAATGCAGCTTCTGTGTCAGTGACAGGTGCTACGTGTGAAACTTGTGACTATGCAGTATTCACTGCACAGCTATAAGACTGACACCAGTGACTGCATGAACTCAGTGTAAGGTGCACTGGAATCGCGGTGTATTGGAGCTAACACGAATACTTCCATATCGCTCTTCCTGCTGGTCATCATCTCTTACCGCCGCGCCTTCTTGAACTACCAGGTGTTTATAATTAAAGTTCAGCTACTCACGGCTGTAATTATCGTACACAGGGAAACTCGGTAGGTATGGTAATGACTTAATGCAGAACGGATTTACGCAGGCAAAAATTAGTTCAAATTTTGGCCACAAGATGCCAATGTTACTCTTTACATCTCTTCGAGATGTCCGGTGCTCCTATTCAACAGATTCTGTAAACGGTGAAACGTGTAGGTTTGAAATATGATTGAAATTACGTAACCGACAGTAGTCTGAAACACAACTGTTAGAATGGGAATTGCATGTGAACGTGTATTCTATCTCGTCGCTTACGCGCATTACCCTATACTGAACTTTTCTGACTGCGAGAATGTAAATTTAATTTAGTTACGAGAATTAAACTACCAAATACTTTAAACCAAACCAAACCTGCATGAATTTACGTAACACAAAAACTGAACCTGATGCCACATTATTGATTTGTAATTGGCCCTGATAATAAAACAAAACTTGATCACTTTGAAAAGAATGGTCCGTGTGCTTAATGAATGCTATCCCTGAAATAATGAAATTTCTTACCTTTATCTGCGCAAATGTAACGCTCTTCGCACTGCTCTCTTTTAGTTTTTTAAATTGTATTGCTAGCAAACAGACAATGTGCAAGGCTGTTGCTTAGCATATATTTTAATTAAATCCACTATGAGACAATAAATTCTTGAGAAAAAAGTTAATCAAAAATGACATGTATCTGGGGACTGGTATTGACTTGGGGTAAGTAACAATGTGGCACTAACTTTAAAACATGTATTTTAACTCTTTGAAAATTAATAATGCTCACAATTATCACACTCAATAATCTGGTTATACACTAACAATTAGCTTTACAAAATCATTGGACGTGAGTGCTATACATTGTCTCGATCATCACTTATTAATACGCGCATTGCATTAGTTTACAAATAATTATTTCCAACGTCTGTGGAGGTTCCTTTTACAGGTAGCAAACATCATGGTATCTTGCAAATAAAAAAACCATTACCGCCTGTAGCGAGTAAGTATATATACAGCACACATCAAATATAACACGTCTTTTCACTTGAGAGTCTTGGGTACACCTCACGATTTAAAGTTACTCTAAAACATTACCCATAACACCTTGAATCAGCGATCGCTGTTGAGCAGAGACACTACTACACAATCGATAGTACATTTGATCATATCTTGTTCAAAATAATATTTTCTTACAAAACTTGAATTAATTTACAGTTTGTGTATATCTTTCAACGACGATTAATAATAAAATCAACATTATACCTTTCTCAGATGCAGTCTGCCCAAGTCTCGTTCCTAATCCATTACTTATGGAAACGTTTCTACATGCGTTTCTTGCATTCATAGCGCCAGAATGCACCTAGTGGCGAAAACTGGAATTAATTTTTTCAGCGTAGATCGGTTCCGTATTAATACATTAGACTATCTACCAATTTTCGCTACCACACGATAATTACAGTCCACAATGGACTTCTGTGAGTAGCTGCACTTTAATTGCAACCACCTTGTACTTTTTTTCTCGAAGTCGTTGTTCAGGTCATAAGTACGTAATGGCTACTGGAGCTCTTCGACCGCGATATCTCACGGCATTAACCATGGCTGCTTCATTTGGATGTGTGTGCCATGTTCATTCCACATCAGTTTCTTTGGCCGGTCGAGTCTCGTTGGTTAGTGCTTCTTGGCCTGCCTTGTATACGTCAGTGCAAGGATACTTTCTACAGTCTAACCAAACATGGCTTTCAACAGCGTAACGCGGAAGCTTGTCGCTCCGTGACAACTTTATATACAGGGATAATGCATACATATCTAAATCTTCGAACGTTTGTAGAGCCCAAAATTGATGGAATTTAGATTTACATTGATCTGTACACAGTTGATTCAAATTCAAAGCTACACGTCAGAAAAAATAATGTTCTGCTTAAAAATTTTAACTCTTTTCTGTAGATTTATGTAAAGTAACTAAATACTCTATGTTCGTAACTGCGCAGAAACTGTAATATTTCGTACATTTACATATCTAAAAGACTATTCCTTTCACTTATTATTTTGTATGTTATAGGCAGAAAAGACCATATGTGTATAGAATCTTGCACACTGCAAATAAGATCTGTGTATACATGCGAATGTCTGCGCAACAAATCTGACGACTACATTTATAAGCCTACAGAATTTTGCATCGGTACACGTGTTTAGTTTACGAACGTAGTCCTAAAAAGTATTGAAATAAGATGAAGAAGAATGAGCTGATCTAATCAAACAACAAATTCTGTCGTTACATTGTACGTTTACAGCATCTGCTACATATTTACCAATCATTATCCAGTACTTTGGACTTAGCATTGTATTGGTTAGCATGCATTTTGGTTTAAATAAGATGAAGATCCATATTTTACCTGTTTATGATCACTCATAGGATATTCCAAAATGTCTGTGAAACAGAGCGCAATTTTTGTGCTAAGTTACTCCAGATGTCAGTGCTCAATTTCAAACCAAAACCTCAGTTTAACGTACGCTAGGCCGTTCCAGGCCACAAGGGAAGAATGTTTCTATCTTCTACCGCTCATTTACGGGAAGCTCTCGGATCTAACGCAACGAAGCCCCTTCTAGGCTCTTTTCCATTATGGCCGCGCGGAGAATTTCAAACGTTAATTTACGACAGATTCTTTATTGGTGTCTGGTACCAGTTTTCGTGTGTGTGAGAATTCCTAAGGGACCAAAGTGCTGAGATCATCGGTCCCTAGACTTACACACTACTTAAACTAACTTACGCTAAGAACAGCACACACACCATGCCCGAGGGAGGACTCGAACCTCCGGCGGGAGGGTCCGCGCAATCCAATTTCCGCTTTCTTACAGTGTGAAACTAGTTTACACATATAAATAAATATACGCGTAAGTGGGACTAGTTGCATATAAATTTCAATAACGTTCATGTATCAGTGTAACTACGAGCGAAAGATTGGGAACGGAGGATACATTGTGGTGACAAAAGTTATAGGTTACGTCCTAATATGGTGTCGGACCTTCTTTTGCCCTGTGTAGGCATCTCGACGTGACATGGGGTCAACAAGTCGTCGGACGTCCCGTGCAGAAATATTGAGCCATGCTGCTTCTATATATGTCCATAGTTTCGAAAGCATTGCCGGTGAGGGTTTTATGCGTAAACTGATCTCTCCACTATGTCTCGTAAATGTTAGATGAGATGCATTTCTGACGATCAGGATGATCAAATCATTCGCTCGAATTATCCAGAAAGTTCTTCAATCCAATCGCGAACGATTGTGGCCCGGTGATACGGCGTGCTGTCATCTACAAGAATTCCAACGTTGATTGGGAACATGACGTCTATGAATAACCATTGCAGTCAATGATTCTTTCACTTGGGCCGGAGGACCCAGTCCATTCCATGTAAATACAACCACCAGCCACCAGTATCCACAGTGCCTTGTTGACAACGTGCTGCACCGATTTATAGAGTCTAAGTCACACGCGAACCTTACCATCAGGTCTTGCCAAATGAAATTGGGACCCATCTGACCAGACCACTGTTTCATAGTTTCGGGGCCATCGGATATGGTCATGAACCCAGGAGACGCGCTACAGGCGATGTTGCGCAGTTAGCAAAGGCACTCGCGTCAATCGTCTCCTACCATAGTCTATTGACGCCAAATTTCGCGTCACTGTTCTAAAGGATACGGTCGTCTTATGTCCCAGATTGATTTATGTGGTTATTTGACTCAGTGTTGCTTGTCTGTTAAAACTGACTACACTATGCAAACGCCGTTGCTCTCTATCGTAAAGTGAAGAACAATGGCCACTGCGTTGTCCGTGGTGAGAGCTAATCACTGAAATCTGGTACTGTCGGTCCACTTTTGACACTGTGGATCTAGGAATATTGAATTTACTGAAGATTTCCGGAATGGAATTCCCCATGCGTATTACTCTAACTACCATTCCGCGTTGAGCTTGTTAATGCCTGTCTTGCAATCATAATTACGTCCGAAACCTTTCTACACAAATCAGCTGAGTATAAACAGCTTCGCCAATGCACTGCCCTTTTATGCATTGTGCACGTGGTACTACTACTATCTGTATACGCGTATGTCGCTATCTCATGACACTGGTGCAAGACACTCGACGTTATAACCGCGAGAATTACATCTGTCACTAACAATGTATACTATGTATGGCTTACATTCGCGCCCGAACTGCGTCCTTCATAACCGTCGGCGTCATAAGGATCTGTTCCCGGGTGACCATACTGATGACCAGGTCACTCAACAAAGGATCAGGTGAATTTAATTACAGGTGTCATGCAATGGACAACTTAATGAACTTAATTAACCAAACAAGCGTGGCTCTAACATACATGAAACACGGGCCCTGTAACTCACAAAGATCATGAAAGTAGAGAGATCATCAGACTACTGAATGAAACAAGAAGTCAGTATACGACTCTACTTATTACAAGTCCCTTTGAACTTTAAATTAAACATCAAGGGCACAAATGGCAGAGAACGAGTACGCTAATGAAATATCAACATGTTACCAGTTATTTTAATATTTGTTCTTCTTGTTTCCAGTTTCTTAATTTAGAAAGTTTCTGAATCGCACACTGATGTCCTGAAGAAACACTATTCTATGTGAGTTTAGAAGTAATGATGTTCTGAAATTGTTTAAAGATATATTCTGAATAAAATGAAGTTTTAAAAATTACAATAACTACATTACAACTGAATTAAAGAACCAGCGTCTTGGCAAAGGCCGAATAATGGGTCTGAAATGAGAAGTTAGAACCAGCGCAACATGTGGGGAAACAAGTTTGCAGAAACTTCAAACTGATTGCCCCTTTTTAATCAAGAATGAAGGAAAAAACAACAAGAAGAATCAATCGTGCACCTGCATGTTGAACCTGTTATAGCTAATAATCGTACTTCAAATTTAAAAGTGAAAGTCCTAAAATGATCTAAAGTCTCAGCATGCCTCCTACAACTCAGTCTGCAAACGCTGATGTTGCTCACCATGTACAGAGTTGCAGGTGGCAGCGAGTAGTTGCTGTGACTGCTGAAAAAGCCTGCATCGAAGGCTGGTGTCCCTCGGAGCTGCCCTGGGGTCAAGATGATCTCTACTGAAGCCACCAGCAAGAACTGTACTTTCGCTCTTTCTTTGTGAAATTGTGTCGTGTGCATGATTTTGATTGCCAATGACAGTAGTTCTTCCGAGTGCAGACCAATCATATACATTCTAATAAGCAGCAGTCTCCCTTCGGCACTCAGTGTTAATATAGATAATGGACAGTGGGGAACTTTAGTACTGGGATTCAGAAAGAAGCAATGTCTAACTAAGAATATCTGTAGAATTTAGTGCTCTATCCAATCGGGCCTCTTCCATGTACGCACAGGAGAGCTCCGTTCTCTCACTCCAGAATTTATTTATACACTGATGGGAAAAAAATCGCAGCAGCAAGGAGAAGTTGTGCGACATAAACGAATGTGGACAGGCGATTTTCTACATCTGTAAGATGATGTATATTCAGATTTCGCGCCAGTCACATAAGAGTGGTGTTAGTCCTACCACTATGAAGATGAAAATCAAGGTCGCTTCAAATGCGCACTGTGACGCTGGTGAGCGTTAGTTACCTCTGAGATTGGACGTGGTAAGCAGATGTTACTCAAGAATGCCTTTAAGGCGACGTAGACAATTATCGACACATCACTGAGTTTGAACGAGGTCGTGTAATAGGGCCACGAGAACCTGGATGTTACTTCTGCGATGTTACCCAGAGAATAGGCAGAAATGTAGCCACTGTACGTGACTGCTGGCAGCGACTGTCACGAGAATGTACGGTCGCAAGAAGACCGGGCTCCAGACGGCTACGTGACACTTCCGAGAGGGAAGACCATGGTTTGGGGCGTGTGGCTTTGGCCCATAGTACTACGTTTGCAGCAGCAGTTCGAGAAGCAGTTTACACCGCAGTGACACAACGAACTGTTACAAATCGGTTGCAGCTCCGAGCCAGACGCCCTGTGACGTGTATTCCACTGACCCCAAACCACCACCGTTTACGACTTCAGTGGTGTCAAGGGAGAGCTCACTGGAGGACAGGGAGGAGGTCTGATGTGTTTCATGATGAAAGCTTTCTGCCTCGCTGCCAGTGATGGCCGTGTGTTGGTTAGGAGGAGGTCAGTTGAGGGCCTGGAACCACCTGTTCGCCTCCTTGATACACTGGACCTAAACCTGAAGTTATTTTCTAAGATGCGATTTCGTATGATAGAAGCGCTCTCGCTGCTGTCCCACGCACCCCGACTGAAAATTTGTAAGTCAGTCTGGTGATTCGAACTGTTGTGCTGCCATTAACGAACAGTATTCCAGGGGTTGTTTTCCAACAAGACAACGCTCGCCTGCATACCGCTGTTGCAACCCAACATGTTCCACAGAGCGTCGACATGTTGCTTTGGCTTGCTCGGTTTCCATGTATGTCTGAGATCGAACACATATGGCACATCATAGGACGACAACTCCAATGTCATCCACAAACGGCAGTATTCATCCGTGTACTGATCGATCAAGTACAGCAGGCGTGGAACTACATCTGACAAACTGACGTCTGGCACCTGTACAATACAAAGCGTTCACGTTTGCAATATTCCGGCGGTTATACCGGTTGTTGATGTACCAACATTTCACATCTGCAATGACTTACCTCGAAATTACATTATCCTGTGCTCTTGCGATGTTAATCACTTAAATATGGTACCTAGAAAAATGCATTCCCAAAATTTCAATACTCTAACTTAATTATTTTTTGGTGTTGCAGTTTTTTCCATCATTGTATTTGCCAGAGGTAGCTGCCCCTACTGTTTCTTAGCATGAGTCAGTAACCTCAGTTTCAGGATGACCCCTACTTGTTCCACCTCCTGGTCTTATCTCTGAGCTGCCCCTTTGCTATTATTTTCCAGAACACAGGACTACCGCTATTAGCTTGCGGAGAAATGTCGCACTGCACAGCTGGTGCCGGTAGGTATGCCATATTAAGAACAATGTTTTAACACTCAGTGGGCTTCCGTCGCTCGGGACTCAAACGCTCTTGCCGTCCGAGAAAACATGGACAACAACTGTCCCTGTCTGGCGGGCCCTGCTCACACGGAGAACGCTGGGCTTGGCGGTTTCCTGCCTGCCCTCTCGCACCCCTCAGCGATGGCAGCATATGCGCTTTGAGAAAGACCCGCGGCCTCTCGGGAGCAATGGAGCTGGTCTGGTCCTCCTATCACTGGTCCTTTAGGCTTCGTTCAACATCGATACAATAAGACACCAACTAATTATTAAGCATTTGACCAGCAGAAGAAATTAACATGGCTCTGAGCACTATGGAACTTAACTTATGAGGTCATCAGTCCCCTAGAACTTAGAACTACTTAAACCTAACTAACCGAAGGACATCACAAACATCCATGCCCGAGGCAGGATTCGAACCTGCGACCGCAGCGGTCTTGCGGTTCCAGACTGCAGCGCCCTTAACCGCACGGCCACTTCGGCCGGCGCAGAAGATATCAAAATACCCTCATTATCAGAGCTTCGCATATACTGGGTGAACTGAGAGTTCAAAAAAACTTTGCAGATACTGTACTGGCCAACAAAATTGCTACACCACGAAGATAACGTGCTACAGACGCGAAATTTAGCCGACAGGAAGAAGATGCTGTGATATGCAAATGATTATCTTTTCAGAGCATTCACACAAGGTAGGCGACCCCTACAACGTAATCACTTGAGGAAAGTTTCCAACCGATTTCTCATACACAAACAGCAGTTGACCGGCGTTGACTGGTGAAACGTTGTTGTGATGCCTCGTGTAAGGAGGAGAATGTGGTGTCACCGCCAGACACCACACTTGCTAGGTGGTAGCCTTTAAATCGGCCGCGGTCCGTTAGTATACGTCGGACCCGCGTGTCGCCACTATCAGTGATTGCAGACCGAGCGCCGCCACACGGCAGGTCTAGAGAGACTTCCTAGCACGCGCCCCAGTTGTACAACCGAATTTGCTAGCGATGGTTCACTGACAAAATACGCTCTCACTTGGCGAGACGAAAGTTAGCATAGCCTTCAGCTACGTCATTTGCTACGACCTAGCAAGGTGCCATTATCAGTTGCTATTGATCTTGTAATCATGTACCGTCAGACCGATGTTCACATTTAACGGATTAAAGTTAAGTATTCCACCAGCTACGTCCGTTTTTCTATAGTCTAATTTCCCTTTCCTGTTCCAGACCTCACGCCAGCCTGCGTGAGCTAAGACGCGTGCCTTTCGGCTTCCTCTAAACTTCCTGGGTTGACTCTCCTGCCAATCCACAACAGAGAAATGGGTACCATTACGTTTCCGACTTTGATAAAGGTCGGATTGTAGCCTATCGCGATTGCGGTTTATCGTATCGCGACACTGCTGCTCGCGTTGGCCGAGATCCAATGACTGTTAGCAGAATACGGAGTCAGTGTGTTCAGGAGGGTAATACGCAACGCCGTGCTCGATGCCAACGGCCTCGTATCACTAGCTGTAGAGATGACAGGCATCTTATCCGCATGGATGTAACGGATCGAGCAACAACGTCTCGATCCCTGAGTTAACAGATGGGGACATTTGCAAGACAACAATCATCTGCACGAACGACGTTAGCAGCAGCATGGACTATCAGCTCGGAGATCATGGCTGCGGTTACCCTTGACGCTGCATCACAGACAGGACCGCCTGCGATGATGTATTCAACGACGAACCCGGGTGCACGAATGGCAAAACGTCATTTTTGTGGATGAATCCAGGTTCTGTTTATAGCATCTTGATGCTCGCATCCGTGTGTGGCGACATCGCGGTGAACGCACATTAGAAGCGTGTATTCGTCATCGTCATACTGGCGTATCACCCGGCGTGATGGTATGGGGTGCCATTCGTTACACGTCTCAGTCACCTCTTGTTCGAATTGACGGCAGTTTGAACAGTGGACGTTACATTTCAGATGTGTGACGACCCGCGGCTCTGCCTTTCATTCGATCCCTGTGAAACCCTACATTTGAGCAGGATAATGCACGACCGCATGTTGCAGGTCCTGTACGGGCCTTTCTGGATACAGAAAACGTCCGACTGCTGCCCTGGCCAGCACATTCTCCAGATCTCTCACCAATTGAAGATGTATGGTAAATGGTGGAAGCCACTCTGCATATCGTAGCTAAGTCACTCTTGCAGTGAATTCAGTGAAGTCATATCAGACCAAGTTTCACACCGAATATCTCTTCAGCAGTAAAAATTTCAATATTACTGTTTATCAGTGTTAATGTACAACTATTATTGCCGCATTAACAAATGCGAGGCGGAATCGATCAGCACAGAATGGAAGCTTGAGAGTGAAGAGTAAAGTCAACCTACAGCAAATACTGTGAGTAAATGGAACAAATTTGTTTCCCTAAGGTGCATAGCACATACGGCCGAAATTTACACTCCTCTGGAGATATTTTCTCTGTAATAGATGTACAAAGATGAAAAGGGAATGAAGTTATATGAAGTATAATTACGTGGCAATGAGCCGTTGATGACCACAGGTTCCTTCCACGTAAACACCCAGAAATCATCCCTAAAAATCTCCGAAATGTTGTCACTGCATTTCGAGTTCACCCAGTATTCTGAATTTCAAACTTTACCAACTATGCCACGATATGTAGGAAATAAAATAGGACTCCCAACTGAGGTATGTCATTGATACTGAGTCTTTGAGTAATTAAATTTCACTGTGTTAACTGTGAATGAGATAATGATTTCCACCAAAACATTATTTGCTTCGCATTCGGGAGGACGACGGTTCAATCCCGCGTCCGGCCATCCTGATTTAGGTTTTCCGTGATTTCCCTAAATCGCTCCAGGCAAATGCTGGGATGGTTCCTTTCAAAGGGCATGGCCGACTTCCTTCCCCATCCTTCCCTAACCCGATGAGACCGATGACTTCGCTGTCTGGTCTCCTTCCCCAAAAACAAACCAAAACATTATTTGCTTGATGCATATATCGTAATTATGGTTCTATCATTCGCTAATAACAGTGGTCCATGTATGGAACCCTGAGGAACATTATAAATTACAGAGGCCCAGTCAGATGAATTTAGTTTCTCATAGATAGGACTTTCTCTCTTTAGCAGGGGAGCAGCCGCTGTGGCGCTCTACTGGTGGACAGGTGGTCTAGTGGCAGGAAACGGCCTTCGGGGCGTCTGCTGATGCTGGCGCGTGGTGGACAACTGCTGGAGGCTCGCGGACCCATTGAGACGTCCTGGGCACCTGTGGCTGCGCTGTCGCCGGTGGGCCACCTGTCGCCGCTGCCCAGACCTCTGGACGATCTGCAGGCTGTGTCCATAGTGGCCGTCACTAAGACGGTGCGTTCAGCTAGCATAGAACGTTACCCGCATAATGAGTACCGCTCTGATGTCACACCAGCCACTCATGAAAGTAAGAACAGAAATGCCTCGGCTATGACGCTGTGATACAAAAAATGGTGAACCAAACGTGTGCCGAAATGTCTTTCGATGGTTGATACCGGATGATATTTTCTGAACAAATACCACGTTCAGGGAAATTCTGAATCTGCTGAAGTTCTATAAGCTACAGATTGAGAGGGTAAACTTAATAATATATTTAGTTCATGGTACACGAATAGCACTGCTGTGTTCCAACAGTTTAGTGATGCCTTTTCTATCAGAAAAAGATTCCTTCGAATTTAAGCTTTCCCCGCAAATCAGCGCCATTTATACATCACCTCTTGCACTTTCTCATTAAATTAAAACGTCTTGACATCTAGGGCTTTCACAAAGTGTCGAAATGCACTGTTATAACTTAGTACAGAACGTATAGACGTTGAATGTGGATACTTCACTGCAGTGCGTGTGCCCTAGCATTATCATATTGTAACATCATTCCGATTCTCAAAAAATCACGAAATTTTCATATCACAGCAGGACTAAAACAGTTTATGAGCAATTCATAATATGGCTACGTCTTTTGTAGATCTTCTTCACATAAATACCTTTAAAATCACAAAACGGTTTAAGTATTAGTCCTTTCGACAGGGTGATGTACTGATTACGCTCCTACCTAAAAGAAATGTTCCTCGCACGACGCCCAGAAACATTAGTAATACTCAATTCTACAACGATTTTATCGAGTGTTACCTGCCGATTTTTCCATTTCGCTTGATCTGTTGAAACAACTATGTCAGTTGTACTTCTACACACAGTGTGGCAACTCTGATTTTCAACTTCCTGTGCCATTTGTGCGCGTGCAACAGCGATACACACTCTTTCATCCTCCTATGAATTTCTCGTGATTTCTCATTCTCACACTAAAAATCATTTCCTAGCACGTGGCCAAAGTTCCAAATATCCCTAGTAGGAGGCCAAAGTAATTATCAAATCGTAACACACAATTTTTGTACTATGCAACGATAATTGTCCACAGTAAAGATTTTTCTGTTTGCTGTATATTTGACATTCCTGTGGTCTTTATTTTTTTCTGTTCAACGAATCGTCATGTACTTTGACACCATCACAGGTTTGATTGTTTCATCTCTTTCTCGTTTTTAGTTAATGAAGGAAATAGGTAGGTTTATTTGTACCGTAGTTCCTGTAATTTTTAAACATCAGTTTTTACTCCCAGTATGTCTTTAAGTCAGTTCAGAACGTCATAGCTTCAAAACTCAAATCACCATAAAATTACATACTGTTTCTTCATCACATTAGTACATGGTTCGGGAACGTCCGAACTTAAGGAACTGGAAATAGGAAGAAGAAAGTAAGTGAAAATAATTAGTGACGTTTTCTGTTGTTAGTAATCACCACTATAACGAAAATACCTGCACACAATGATAGACAGCTGTGGTATGCCAGTAGTAAATCGCAGAGTATTTAAATCTGTAGGTAATGTTTCACTGAATAATAACTAGAAGTCAGTGAGAATCAGTGATCTCGGTTATAAACTGTAGAGTAATAATAGCGTAGCGAAACAGAAACGGTGAAATACGACTACAATTATGCTTATCTCTCGCGAAGCCAGAGGCACACCCTAACTAATGGGAACGCTGCCTGCGAGCCATATTTTATTAGGGCAGCTCCTGTCACTGGAAATCTGATAAACAGACTGTACCAGTTTCGTCTGCGGTGCCATGTCAGTTTTCAGTGGTGTCACCAAAACTGTGGGTCACATAGCACCTTCCATTACCTCACGCATGTATGAGCTACATTTCTGAGAGTGATTTGAAAAATCAGATAAATTCATGCCAAACAGCAGCATGACGGCGGCTAAGCATGATTGTTGTAACTGATTTATTCAACCTCCAAACGCACGCTAAGCGAGGTTGTTTGTTGATAGCTATCTCAAACGCACGCTAATCGAGGTTGTTGATAGCTATCTCAAGTGATCAGTGTAACATGCTTAGCTAAAACGGCGATAACACGAGTTTCAAAAAGTGCTAAAACACTTTTACTGAATAATATAGGCTATGGCTAAGGTATATGCTGACGAAGAGAACACGTCAAGTGCCATAACCAGATTTCTCAGCCACTTCACTCAGCGGAAGAGAAGTCAATAAGCGAACACGTGTTTCGACTTATCTGTAGACACTCGATCGTTTCAGAGAAAACAAAGGGTAATATTTTCAAATTATTTCATATGCATTTTGACGAGTAAACAGCTCCACCGAAGTAGTGACACAGTGTGGTTTCACAGCTGTATCCGTTGAGTTCGACAACTGATTATTATTTTTAGTTTTGTTTTTCCTTTATCTTCCCATGTCCACAGAAGAGGCTCTGAGCACAATGGGACTCAACTTCTGAGGTCATTAGTCCCCTAGAACTTAGAACTAGTTAAACCTTACCTACCTAAGGACATCACACACATCCATGCCCGAGGTAGGATTCGAACATGCGACCGTAGCGGTCTCGCGGTTCCAGACTGCAGCGCCTAGAACCGCACGGCCACTTCGGCCGGCTCCATAGAAGACTATTACACGAATGTATTCCAATTAATACTGACATAACGTTGTCCTTATTAGTCTACTACTTGTATGCCTGGTGAATGAACTAAAAAAAAAAGCAATAAATGAATGATAAAATTATTTGAAATTGTTTTCGGTAAAATTCCTTTAGTGTATCTTGATTCACTGTTCATTGAAAGCGCCAGGTACTGCATCAAATCGTAGTGACGAGTAATGATTAATGAATATGAGAACTGATGTACAAATGAAATATAAGACTGTGAGAATATAAAAAGACTGTAACCCCCAAAAATACAATGCACACATGTAGCATATGAGAAATGTATGATACTGTGAAACACATTTGTAATTTTACAATTACTACAACGCTCTTGTATCAGGTATGTTGATAAAGAA
Organism: Schistocerca americana; assembly: GCF_021461395.2. Classification (NCBI taxonomy): domain Eukaryota; kingdom Metazoa; phylum Arthropoda; class Insecta; order Orthoptera; family Acrididae; genus Schistocerca; species Schistocerca americana. The sequence goes on along the minus strand of NC_060125.1, from coordinate 208,847,888 downwards.
CATTCGTTTAGTAACCTTCTACGGAATGAGTAGTTAAATCAAAAGATAAAAAGTAACATAAATAAAAACGGTAATTGGGTTTAGAACACGGGGTGCAATAGTGAGGGGCTGCGACGCTAGCCACTGTGCCATCATTTTGGTTGACATAATCTCCCATTAAAAGGCACCTGATTTACGTCGAAAACTTTGACCATCGGTTTCTCAGAAACGGCCGAGTATCTACGGGTAAGCCCAGACACGTGATCGCTTATTTCGACTCCTCTTCCATCGAGCGAAGTTTCTATGAAATCGTGTTACGGCGTGTGGCTTGTTCTCTTCGTGAGTAGAAAAAAGGGACCCCTCAGTAACAGTGAATATCATTTAGTACTGACAATTTGTGTGTCATAGTCTGATAGTTTAGGAACAAAAAAATGTAATTCTTGTATACAGCCATTTATTTGCTTACAGCTCTAATCTGACAGAAATGGGGCAGGTAGTCGGCGGTGACCTTAAATCAGGAATCACTCCAGCATTTGCCTGAAATAATGTTGGGGAAACCACGGGCAACCTAAATCAAGATAGCCAGATTGATAACGGAGTCACCATCACTTCAAATACAATTCCAGTCTGTTTAAAAGAGACAGACCTCATTCGATTTATCCTTAATGTAGATTACTGTTTTGTAGATAAGATATTTAAACATGTAAAAAGCTAATGCTGTACTGTTAAGCTCTTCTCAACATGAACCGCTGCACACACTACAATCGGTGTACTCACAGTATTTCAAGTCACTACACACAGTAGCAGCATACATGAGGACCAAGGTGATGGCGTCTGGCTTTCATTTTGTGAACCGCAGCGTTCTACTTGGTTGCCTGAAAATCTGAGTCAGCATCTTTCCATAAGACTCTGTAAGGCTCTACAGAGATGAAGGGATAATCATTATTAGTGTTCGGATCGATATGAACTTAAAAACCCACGAAATATGAGCCAAAACTCCTCGAAATATGCAGTTAAAATATGCTCTTTCTGCCAGTATATGGCTTTAAATAAGCAGCTAAAATTCTTTAATTATTCACTTCTCTTAGATAAATTCTTTAAAATATGCATCTTACTTGCGAAAATTAATGAATGCCATCAAATATTTTCAATAATGGCTATAATTCAATGAATAAAATGAAGTATAACATAGGTACTTACACGATAAGTTTGGTAAATTCGAAAAATTAGAGTTTGTTTGAACTACCAACATTTTTTCCATATTGTCTACATGAAAACTTTTCCTGTGGCCAGATAATAACATTCTCAAAGTTGAAAATGATCGTTCAGCATCACATGACACTACAGGAGAAAATTTAAGAGCAGCGACATCAGAGTACATGAAATCATCTAGGTTCTCGGAGCGTTTCTATGAAGAATTGCATCCAGTGTTCTCCTAAGTCTCTCATTGATCGGATCTGGCCAACTCTTGCTCTGTGTCCTGAGTCCTTCGACGAGAGCCACTGTCTTCGTAGCTTCCATGTTACGAGTCTTAAGTTTCTCAATTCGGTCTGGAAGGTCAACCAAGTGCGCTCGGATGAGTGTAACACGCTGGAATTCTTCAAGGCTTCCTTGGCTTTTGGAATGGATGAATTTTCGCTATCTTCAAAGCACTTTAGGACCTGGAACATGAAAGCAGTAATCTAGTGAATGTCGGTCTCAAACTGAAAACTGCTGTACAGAGAAATAAGCTTAATATTGGAATTCTGTGTTGTGTTCGTTTTCTTTGCTTATTCAGTTTATCCAGAACTACATACGCATCCATACCTCTTCAACTTTTCTGTGGTTGCCTGCATAATAGTTTGCAGCTGAAATCCACGTTCAGCACCTCTTCAAGACTTGTTCAGGTGGCAGAGGACAGTGAGGGTCAGCAACCTTGAAAGCTGGTTCTGCAAGGTTCGCAGGAGAGCTTCTGTAAAGTTTGGAAGGTAGGAGACGAGATACTGGCAGAAGTAAAGCTGTGAGGACCGGGCGTGAGTCGTGCTTCGGTAGCTCAGATGGTAGAGCACTTGCCCGCGAAAGGCAAAGGTCCCGAGTTCGAGTCTCGGTCGGGTACACAGTTTTAATCTGCCAGGAAGTTTCAACCTTGAAAGCTCTCACTCGACTTGGTGCCTTGACGAAAACCTTCTTTGCCGAAGATATAAGGCTGTTGACCTCTGACAATGTGGCTCTGACATCTTCAGCGACTCCATGGATGCCATGAGTCAGACAAGTGAGGTGCATAATTTTAGGGTAAAACACCCGGAGACACTCTGCGGGCTCCAGCGTATATGCGACACTATCTGTCACAATAGCCAAAATCTTGTTCTCCCCACGTTTCTCATCTTCACTCTTCACTTCTCCATAGCACGCCTGAAAGAAAATCAAAGGATTTTACAAATTTTACAACTTTTTTTTTATTATTGGCTCGGAACCTGATGTGAAAAACTTTTTATTGGCTCGGGAAACGATGTAAAACACTGCACTCTTATATAAACTATACTTTATTTTACACTATTCAATATTGGCGAAACTGCACTGCTTCCTGCACTGTGCATGCAATCGTGACGTGTGTCGTTCGTTCCACTTCTGTACACAGTATGAAGTATCCTCGAAATGGCTTTGAGCACTATGGGACTTAACTTCTGAGGTCATCAGTCCACTAGAACTTAGAACTACTTAAACCTAACTAACCTAAGGATATCACACACATCCATGCCCGGGGCAGGATTCGAACCTGCGACCGTAGCGGTCGCGCGGTTCCAGACTGTAGCGCCTAGAACCGCTCGGCCAATCCGACCGGCTGAGGTGTCCTCGTCCAGCCTCGCCAGCAGAGAGTTTTCCAACTATGACGAGCACCATATACCGACCACAAGAATCAGTGGTTTCCTCAACCGATAGCCAGACTGGAGAATCGTCAATGTCTTTTCTAATATTGTCCGAAGTCTGTAATAGAGAAACTAAATTAAAAAGTACACATAAACATGTGGACACTACGTAGGAGACATACACACCAAAACAAACTATATCCGTTTTAGCACCTACTTATATTCTGAATATTTTCTTATGTATATACATAGTCCTTTAATTTGCACAAAAAATATATTCTTTAAAAATAAATTTATTTTCTTTTTTGGAGTGAATGTTTCGAGACAGACCGTCTCCTTCTCAAGTCCTTTCTTCATTTGTCTTTTCCTTTCTTGAAAAACTTCACCCACTTTAAATTTAGTTTTTTTTTTTGCGTTCAGGTAACAAATTTCATTTTACAAAAATAAACGTTTAAATATAATTTAAATTTATTTTTCGAGCTTTTTCTTCAAATTAGACGACCATTCTTTTGGCCCATGTATATACCAAATTATAACCATTGACTTTCACACACCTAGGTTCATAAAAATTACGGAAAAACCTTACCTTTTCATACAATGGGTCTACATAGTACCTTCTGAGCGTTGACTCGTGATGAAAATTTTTTCCTGTGTATTTTTTCAAGAAGGTCCTTAATCCTTCATTCTCCAGCTTATTCAGGGGGATGTTTGCTTTTATTAAAGCTTCGCAAAGTTCTTCATTGAACTAATTTTTTTTGTTCCATATGCTTCGAAAATAAGGAGATCAATGGTTGCTGTGATGTTTTTAGCCGTGTCTTGATTACGATGTTCTGGTGCTGAGATGTCATTTTATGCTGATCCAATTGAAATTTTTTCCCAAATCTGACCTAAATCGTTGGAGAAGTGATAAACATCAATAAGTACGTACGATTATACAAGAATGTAAGAGAACAGTGTGTACCCGTGAGATGGTCACTCAAAAAAGAGAATTGAGACTACAAATAAGTTTCTGAAAATTGGATTTTCGATCCCCTCACAACATTTATCACTTCTTTTTTAATATGCAAGAACGCCGAAGGCAGTCCCTAAGGTTTTTTTTTTTTTTTGTTCCTTCCCATTCGTACACAGGAAACGCGCGCAAATTTCCAAAGGAACTTAATAATTATTTTAATTTCTTGGAAAAAATATCGAAAAAGGAAAAAACGAAGTCAAATTTACCCCTTTTTTCACATAGTTCGCGGAATATTATTTCTTCCACACAATCGCTCCCGATCCATTTCCGTAAATTATTTGTTTTTGGCCAGGAAGAAGGTAGCAAAGAGTCGACGTGAACAACACGGAAACACACCCACGAATGTTTCATATTCCAATGTGCTAACAATAACTAGTAGGAGATTGTTGGCGCACTGCAGAGATCAGGTGAACGACCTGAACACGCATTAACTGCGGGCAACAAATACCGAAGCACGTTTCTACTCCGATAATCCATCTTGCAACGAAGAGCCATTACAAGTCTTTAGCACCCTTATCTGAGGGACTGCCTAAGTGGAAAAACAAGGCTGTGACCCTCGATAACCTACCCACGTGTACCTGAAAGGATTTTATTCCGATGGCTCGTCCCGTATCATCTAAAAAAAAAAAAAAATGGCTCTGAGCACTATGGGACTCAACTGCTGTGGTCATAAGTCCCCTAGAACTTAGAACTACTTAAACCTAACTAACCTAAGGACATCACACACATCCATGCCCGAGGCAGGATTCGAACCTGCGACCGTAGCGGTCATGCGGTTCCAGACTGAAGCGCCTTTAACCGCGCGGCCACTCCGGCCGGCGTATCATCTCATTTTGGAAATTTATTGGCCTAATATTCTGGGAGGTTCTTGGGTTTTCAGGGAACAAAATGAACCTCAATATGACCTCTTAATGTCAAAAATGAGCATCTTTACGGCAATTTCTTCTAAATATGACAATAATATGCTCAAACGCCAAAACTATGCAAAGATATGCATTTTAAATTTGAATTTAAAGTAGCCTAGTACCTCCAAAACATCATAATTCGTAAAGATACCAGGTACCGTAAAAAAGTGAAATGCAAAATATGTAAAATCCGGACTCTAATTGTTATAGTGCAGAAGTCTGGTGTGAAACGTCACAGATATTTTATTTTTGTTGTTGCTGGTTAGCTGAGACAGAATTATTTACCAGACTTATACCCGTGTTATGGAAGTAATATTCTTTTACTATATAGAATGTATTGGTTCACAGGTAATTTTAAAGGCATTTTTAAATAATCTCGTAATCTGTTTAACCTCGTCAGGCAGCTTGTTACAATACATTATTCCTAATGAAACATTATTCCTTTGTTATTTCTTGGTTAATGAAAGTTCAACTTATCTCATATTCCATGGCCATGAAGAGAGAGCTGTGTTGCACAGTAATTATCTAGGCTATTTCTACGTGCATAATTGATTTCTAAATGATGAGCCCGATTGATAATTACGGTTACCATTCTTATAGCTCTTTTATTTAGTTTAAAAACTGTGTTCATACTTTGTGCATTTGTTCCACAGAAAAAAATTCTGTATCTAGGAACTAAATGAAGTGTGCTCGTATGATTACACGATTGCAGAACGTTACAGGTTCATTTAATGGGCACAAAAGCGTCATGTAGATGTTCATCCAACTCCAGCGGCATACGCTGCAAGAGAGGCGTTCTGCATCACAGTGTGGTTTATCGTTTTCGAGAGCGTAAGTTCCTCTAAGAGTTAACAAATTCAATAAATTGCTTCTTGCCACGTACATGTCGCAAAAAGACAATGACTATAAAATAATGGAGAACCGAGCTCACGCGGAGGCTTACCGGCAATCGTTCTTCCCGCGAACCAATCGCCACTGGAACAGGAAAGGCCGGGAGAGCCAGTGGTATAAAAAGTATGCTCCGCTACACACCGCAAGGTGGCTTGGGTAGTCTAGATGTAAATGTAGATGTAAATATGAATAGTATGTAACGAAAAGATACTGACGGTTACACACTGACGACAGGACTCTAAGAAGGTAACATAATGATGATATATTGTTTGCAAGTTCCTTCATGCGTTGATATCACTTCAAACAGGAATCATTAATTCCTAGACATTTCGTGTTTGCTACTCAGTCTATGGAGGTAACACATTCATTTAATTTTCCCCCCTTTAACTTAAATTCATGAGATTTGTTTTCTATATGTCCAAAGTAAATTTATTGCATATTCACTAATTTTAAACTTCCTTGAGGAACTCTTATGTTAATGTAATTTAGTACTTTGTGTGTATCACTGGATAAAGCATTTAGACGTGATAATGCGAGCACGGGGATATGGTACGTTCTGGTTGGCCAAATAAGGTTTACTTTGAAGAAATGACCAATAAATGTAATGGTACTGTAACAGAAGATCGTAGCATTAAGATGCGGTAAACTGTTGAAATTATAGGCATTTCAAGTAAACATCTACTCAGCATCCTGAACAAAACAAACACATGAAGTGGATATCTGTTTTGTAAAAGGAGTTGTTAATTTTCTAAGAAATAAAAAACATTATAATCTCTCTAGATCAAGTGCAGTTTCGTCAATTGATAATATATTCAGAAACCAATGTTAGTTTTTTGCAGAAACCTGTTATTAACTATATTTTATACCACATTATTAAACATCCCTCGTAAGCACACGTACCTTCATTGAAGACTGTGGTTAATTCTGATTTAGTAATGGTTGCACATCAGACCAGTGACTTTTTTCTGAAGAGCAGCCATTGGCGTGGTGATTGGCACGAAGAATTTTATAATGGTTTTGAGACAACAGTGCCTGTTGAGAAAGGGGTTTACGTGATTCATCAAAGACTATGCTATCCTAGAAACGTGTTTCATTCTGAAGCGTAAAACTCATACTTAATTTATCTTCTGAATCTTTCCACAACCTGTAAAAATGAAGTTTTGTTCTGAAGACATACACCGTTAACTACATTGATTTTAAATATGACAAATTGTCTCTCTAAGAAGAACTTGTTCTTCTATATCTACTGATGATAGTTAAAAACCCTGAAAGGTAATTTTGATCAAAATACACATTCTTTACTTAAGGAACGCTTTAAATTACATCATGATTTTTTACTGTTATTTATTAAAAATTCAATTTAATGAAATTGTCATGTCGCTTAAGTATCTCACTAAGGACCTTTCAAACTGATGTTTTGAGATTACATAATAGCATGTGCGTACTGAATTATTTTTTCGTTTCAGCATGAACCTTTCACATTGCGGGATATCGAAGATCAGAAGATACACTATTCTGGATTCCTTTTCGAAGTTATCGGTATATTACAAAACAAAATGAATTTCACGTAAGTAAAAAAGGATAATTAGGGTTTAACGACATGTTTACTGTGACGTTATTACAGACAAAGCATAAGCTCAGATTGAACAGCGAGGGAGAAGGTAATCTGTCACGTCGTACACAAAGAAATCAACCCGTTATTCGTCTCAACCTCGGAAAACCCAATTCTTGATGGCCGAATAGGGCTTCGAATCATGGCCGTCCCGAGTTCTAGTCTGTTATCTTAACAAATATTATATTTATCAAAGTAGCGCAGTAATACAAGTGATTTAGTAATTGTAGAATATTGACCTGACTTTCGAATATTATGTGTTTTATTAAACTTAAAGTCAGTACAGTTATCAGTACGAATTGCAGTGTGGGTTGACGTGTAATAGACGTTATACATATTAAGGAATGTCCTGGTCCAAACGTCGTGATTTGTGATGAGAGAAAGAATGCAGAAAGATTAGGAATTACTGGCATGTCCATACCGAGGCCGTTAAAGACGGATAGCCTGAAGCAATTAATGAAAACCATGGATAAAGAAATTTGGCTTGATTCGTTGAGGATTTGGAGATTTTAAATCCCCGACTCTCTACACTTGACATCACGCTTGAGGCGGTTCTTTAAACACAGAGAGAACATTGGAGTGGTTTGTTCAAGGAGATCACAGGCAACCATTTTTTCCAAGTTTTCCAACCAACTGGTCGCTCTGTTAGACGCAGGTGCATCTCTAAACATATGCTGCGAAATTTAAAACATTCCTGGCGTCTAGATGGTTCTTTGAAATTTCTGGCGAACTGCTGTAATTAAATAATTCGCTGTCACATTATTTCCGCGCCAAATTTTCAGGCCCTCTTCAGGTGTGTACTGGCGATAACATATTTTTCCTAGTCCTAAAGCAATACCACTAGCGTTGTCGGTCTGACGAGAGTGGTCTCTGGTTTTTGCTTGATTAGGTTCGCTTTAAGGTGCACTTCTCAGGTAAGGCGTTTGGAACTTTGAGCCCCTTACCAGAAATCGAGGAGGATAATTTAGTCCCTGGTTGACTACTAGTTTTTCCGCCGGAGTAAACATGTAGAGTGCCATCACTATTTCTTAATTCTGTTTGTCTTCAGAGCCTTCCAGTCCGATTAGTGCTACGGAGACCCTGTGACAGCCATGGTATCTAACCCTTGTGGCGTTTTGTAGTCTGTTTATGGTGTCTCGCATAAGTCAGTTTTCTGACACTGTCCTGAGCTTGTCTCTTGACTGTGGTATATTGTAGCGGCAGGTTGAGTTCTTTGTTTTTTCGGTGTTCGCTGCTGTTGAGATTGTGAAGTTAAAAGTTTTTGCTGTGTTTTCCGTTATGCTGAAATCCAGAAGTTCAGCGGGTGGGTCGATGATGAAGCCAAACCATTTTGCTCTGGTAGCTCCCTCTGCCACTAGTGACACCGTGATTTTTCTAAGTAAAACTAATTCTAGTACCTTGGACACGGTGCTCAGCAGACTTAACAGGACGGCGGTTTCTGGGATTTGTGGTATCTTTCGAAGTATTGGATATGGTTATCATGTTAGCTTTTTTTCATTGTGGTGGGGAGGAAGCAGTTTTAGTGGGCATTGATTTAAAATTCTGGTGGATAAAACAAGTGGATGTGAGGAGGAAGTGCTAGGTTACCGTTTGAAATGCCATCCAAACCCTGAGCTGATTATCATTTTATTCCACTGTTTGTTTTTATTATTTTGAGCTTTTTCTCATTACAGAGGCTCATCTTCAACATAATAATTTACTCGGAAATTACAATACAAAGAATAAGCATTCTTAACCTATATTTTCAAAATATTCCTCCAGGTGTTGCGATCTTGTGTGTCCTCTTCCTCTGCGCCCATTCTCCTCATTGTGCGTTGTACATTTTGGGTCCAGGTGTCATAGGTCGTCCTCTTCTTCTTCTCCCCTCCAGTTCCCACTCCAATATCAATTTTGGTACTCTGGTTTTCTCCATTCGTCGTACATGCCTGTACCACTGTAGTTTCTTCCTATCCATTACGTCGAAATAATTATTCCACTGTGTAAGATGTAAAATGTCAGTGACAGTGTTTAGTTGAGGTTACTAAGATGGGTAACCCGTTTCTGAAATTTTCAGTTGCCATGGTATTTCATCCTGTAGTTCGTGCGGTGTGAGATATAGTATGAAGAGTGCGTTTTGACTTCCGAAGTGTCATCCAACGCTTCATCTGTCTTAGGGATTGGTAAGTCTTGTTATAGTTATGTTCTTCTTTTTATTGTCCATTTTTTGTTTTGTTTTGGAACGTGTATACATTGTTTCATTGTTATCTACTTGGAGTAAAAAGTTTTCCATTTTGTCGCCCCGTTGTTTCATTTTCCATTTTGTGAGACGTCGTTGCCATTCTCGTTGTAGGTTGCGCATTTTTCGTTTGTTCAGGATGATACAGGGTGAGGCAAATAAAGTGACCCGGACGAGTGAATACGATTCGACGTCAATTTGCTGCAGCAGTAAAGGAAAAGGAAACGGCCTACAGCTACTTCCAACAGGATGGAGCAACTGACCATACAGCCGGCCGTACCTAGATACACATAATACACAGTCTTCACGCCTGGCAGAGCTATTAGCAGAGGGCAGTCTGGTCGTGGCCCTAACTGGCCACCCAGGTCACTTGATTTGCGAGTGAGAGATTGCTCCTTGTGGGGAGCCCTCATATCTAAGATTTGCCGCAAAAACCTTCATAATCTTCAAGAACTGCAGCAGAACATTTCGGATGAGATTGCAGCAGTTCCAGCAGTTCAGCTTCGAACCGCCTTCAGCAACTTTCTAACCAGGGCCCAAAATTGCCATGAGATGAATGGTGGTCACTTGCAACACCTTCTATAGTCAGGTTAGTGCTGTATTTCCTTTCCTCTGCCGTGATTGTTTAAACCATGGAACTCTGCTCTACGGGCTACTTTTATTTGTCCCACCGTGTGTAACTGCCATTTTTTGCGACTGTGAATCTGTTGATGTTTAAGGTCTCGTGATTGTGATGGTTCATCTAGCGCTGGAAAATATTGTTCTATTCTGGTGTTGGTGTTCCTTGCTGCTGATTGTATTTTGCGTGCACCGTAGACTACTTCAAAAAAATGGTTCAAATGGCTCTGAGCACTGTGGGACTTAAAATCTGAGGTCATCAGTCACCTAGAACTTAGAACTACTTAAACCTAACTAACCTAAGGACATCACACAAATCCATGCCCGCAGGAGGATCCAAACCTGCGACCGTAGCAGCAGCGCGGTTCCGGACTGAAGCGCCTAGAACTACTCGGGCACCGCGGCCGGCAGACTACTTCACTGATGAGTATCTCTGGTATGGTGAGGTCAAGGTTGGGCCTTGCCGTATTATCTAAAGCTCTTCCATATTCGTCGGATTCAATGTGGTACGACATGCAGCCGTTTTGTCCGGAGGTGCTCCGTCGTTTAATTTCAGGAGGACTGGGTTGTGGTCAGAAGAAAAGTTACGTAGAGTTAATAGCAATATTTCTACTGCAACGTTTATGAAAATGGCTGTATGTAGCCGATCTGAGTTGTGCCGTTTACGGCACGAGGATTTAGGGTGACACTAGCCGACCTGGATTGGCCAGGTTGCCCTGCCTGAAACGTTACGTAGGGTTAATAGCAATATTTCTACTGCAACGTTTATGAAAATGGCTCTACGTAGCTGATCTGAGTTGTGCCGGTTACGGCACGATGATTTAGGATGACACTAGCCGATCTGGCTTGTCCAGGCTGCCCTGGCTATATAGGTGAAACTCCTCCTCTGAGGAGGAAGATCGGTGGGTTTGAGGAGAGAAGACAGACACGCGAAGACGGGAGGACCTATTTGTGTGGAAAGTGCTACGCCAGGCGAGTGCGCCGGTGTTCGCTCGATGGAAGCTACGCTGGCAAGGGCAGCTGACTTCGTGTACGGTGGAAGTAAGAGGTACGGTGACTCAGAGCAAACTGCGGTACACGTGACGCGTCTCAAATGGTCAGATACGTGGAGTGTTATTGCAGACGCTGTGTTAACAGAGAGGTTGCTAAAGATACTCTCATTCTTCAGTACCATAAGGTCGTCATCTTGGTCGAGCATTAACGTATGGTGGTTGGTACCACATTGCTCATCTTTGTGCCAAAAGCCTAGTTTTCTGTGGATTACGCAGCCTTCGACTTATTGGCCAAATGGCTGCTTGATTGTTTAGTGCACAAGACATTCATGAAGTGGGGTTTGTCACTAAAATTACGGAATTAGTTGTTTGCGCCTGGTTGTTTATTAATCGCGTTGGTAAAGGCCGCTCACTGAAACTGTGGTCTCAAGTGGCTACAGTCGAAGCTATTTGCCGTATAAAACATTATTGTTATTTCTGATGCTATACTGCTTCGGTTGTCGAAGGTGATATTGTCTTGTATTTATGTGGACTTAGGCAGACGAGTGGAGCATATAGTTGAACAAGGTGTGCAACGAAGCAGCGCTTGTGACTCAACCAGACGTAACGAAAAGGGAAGCAATATCCCATATCTAATTATATCAAAACCAATGTTACCGAATATTAAGATCATTTGGTTACCATTGAGTCTTCTTCAGTACCTAAGCAAAATTTATATTTATGGAAGTGTGTTCCGTCTATGCAACTTAATGAAAGGCAGTTTGTTTTTTGCCTCAGGCGTTTCGCTTGTTTTATTTGTGAGGCATCTTCAGTGGCCTGTAATACATGCTTCTTTTCATACATATAATAAATGTATTATATAGTAGTTATAATATGTTAATATGTTACATTTTGTCATTTTCTTGTCTTGCTTTTCAGATTAGACACCTCTTTTGTAATACAAATCTCGTGATGTTAAATTATCATTTGGTCTTTTTTACGATTTCCAGTATTGTTAGCCAACATTAGTCCACATATGTGGTCCTAGAAATGTGTTCATTCGGTCCATATGCTCCAGCTGCAGATTCCGGCGTTTTCTCACACACATTTATTATAACATATCACTTGTACTTTTCGTTTTGTGGTCTGTATATGTGTTTTTATACAGTGTAGTGTTGCCAACTGTCGCCATGTGTGTTCTTTTATTTGTGTTGTTTGTGTGGTTTGATATTTTTTGTTTTTGATCTGTGTGTGTGTGTGTGTGTGTGTGTGTGTGTAGTTTGTTATGTGTCGTTCCTCGTAGGAGCTTTTTTTTATATGTATATAAGTGGATATTTACGTGTGTGCGTGTGCGTGTGTGTGTGTGTGTGTGTGTGTGTGTGTGTATGCTCATATTGATTCGGTCATTAATTACTTTCTTTTTCATTGCAAGGGCTCTTTGTAAGTGAAAGTTTTCTTGTAATGGCAGGAGTTTTTTGCTATGATTTTTAACTCTAATATTTTTCATCTCTTGTTCAAAGTTGGATGGTTCATGTCCATATTTATCAGGTGTTTAGCAAAGGTAAAATGTTTTTTTTTCATAATTCCAGCTTCTTATAATTTTTTAAGGAACGACAGAATATAAAAAAATGAGGAAAATTTATATTTTCACTTGTATATTCTCGTAAGTTCAAATATTTGGTAGTTGATTTGGTTATCCTTATTTTGCCTTGTTAGTAAGTGTGGAAAGGATGCAGTTGTTCATTGGTTAGGGTAAGATCAAGGCGACTGTAATTTCTGAGGAAAAACAATAATTCAGAGACTTGCATAAAAGGTCCAGCTGTAAGATGTTAAATTCTCGATTGCACGATCAGTATCTGTATGGTTGTAGTACATTTTTTAAATACTGATTTTTAAAAGGAAGTAATTTCAGTATAAGTATTTACGCTGTATTGGATCATTGAATATCGCTGTCGTGTTATCAGTGAGCAAGGCTGGTATGACTTTGTAATTTTAAAATAAAGGTTTAAAGTGTTAGGGTGGCCCCTACTCAATAAATCGCCGTGCCCTTTTCCATTGTTGCCAAGCTACCTGAAATGGGTGGAAATATGGCTTTTCTCGTATGTTCTTAGATATTAGAGGTTCATGAATTGACAAGACTAATGTATCTTCCAGGTCGAATAATTTTGTGTCTTTAGGTATTTGTTAGTCGAGACTCCCAAAGCTGGATTTTGTGCATTTTAGTCGTCTTCGGCAGTAATTTCTCGAATGATTGCAGTGAGGTAGCGTGTTGACTGTAACAGATGTCGATAGGATGTGTTCGGTTGGTTCGATTCCTTCCTGACTGTGGTTAAATGATTTCTGAATGAAGACAGTTGCCGGCCGGTGTGGCCGCCCGGTTCTAGGAGCTTCCGTCTGGAACCACGTGACCGCTACGGTCGCAGGTTCGAATCCTGCCTCGGGAATGGATGTGTGTGATGTCCTTAGATTAGTTAGGTTTAAGTAGTTCTATGTTCTAGGGGACTGATGACCACAGATGTTAAGTCCCATATTGCTCACAGTCATTTGAACCATTTTTGAAGACAGCTGTACTCCCATCTTTTCCTTGTTGTATGTCGGTCCATAATCCAAATGTAAGTTGACGAAATACATTACGAATTGAGCACCTGTTACAATATTATTGAACACATCATGATATAAACTAATTTATAATCTTGAGTCCTAGCAATTCCAACTGTTCTGGTATGTCTTCTGTACCTCTTTCGCCCTCAATGGGGATACGATAGTTTGCTTCCGTCTAACGCTAAGCAAATTTTACGCTCAGTGACTGATGACTAACAAATATTTTGGTACTCACGTACTCGTCTATTATCGCTGTGGGACTCAAATGCGGACTATAGGCGAAAGTAAACTGAATTCTCCCATTTGTGATCCCGCTGGCGGCGCATGTGTTGCTTCGGCGCATGAGCTTCCACTATGATCGCTCTCTGTCGTGAAAACTGGCCTCAGCGACATAAGATAGTTGATGTTCGCGGGTTAAAATCACAAACCGACGCCATCTATGTGGAGTATAATAGTTCTTATTTTTTCTTATTTGACTACCTAAATAACGCTGAGATACCACTGAAGTACGCCTGAATGCTGTTCTTTCACTAATACAGGTATGAAGAAATGATGATGGATTCCCAACTGTCACTGTCAATGACCAACACCTGCAATACTACCTACCCACTCGCCACTGTTTCCTCACAGTAAATCAGAACTTTCTAAATTGAAATAGTACGTGGTTATTTTAGACTACTATACGGCCAAGTCTCACGTCTATACTTACAAATAAACAGTTAACTTAATTCCACAAACACTCAACCACTTGTACACCTATACATCTAAGATTAGTCGGCATTTACACATGTTAGATGTTTGAGACTTGCAAAGGTCTCTGGTACTATAGAGATTCGTGTGATTGCAGCACGTATGTCTGAGTTTCAGGCAGGATCCCCCGCTTCAGTCTATGCTGAGGTGCTATTCCAATACCCTTGGAATGCCTCTGCAATGCTGTTTGAGTGTAGGGAGAATACCAAGTGGGCTGAGGCGTTTGGAGTGAGGAAGGAGCCGTGCCAGAGTAGTCTGTCCTGTGGACCAAACCCACTGTGCCTGCGTGTCGCAGTTGTTGGCGCATCTGCCTAGGGAGCAGGAGACCTGGATTCGAATCCCGGCACTGGTACAAATTTTCATTCGCCGCTTCAGACTATGTATATACACTACTGGCAGTTAAAATTGCTACACCAAGAAGAAATGCAGATGATAAACGGGTATTGATTGGACAATTATATTACACTAGAAATGAGATGTAATTACAGTTTCACGCAATTTGGGTGCATAGATCCTGAGAAATTACTACCCAGAACAACCACCACTGGCCGTAATAACAGCCTTGATACGCCTGGGCATTGAGTCAAACAGAGCTTGGATGGCGTGTACAGGTACAGCTGCCCATGCAGCTTCAACTCGATACCACAGTTCATCAAGAGTAGTGACTGGCGTATTGTGACGAGCCAGTTGCTGGGCCACCATTGAGCAGACGTTTTCAGTTGGTGAAAGATCTAAAGAATATGCTGACCAGGGCAGCAGTAAAACATTTTCTGTATCCAGAAAGGCCCGTACAGGACCTGCAACATGCGGTCGCGCATTATCCTACTGAAATGTAGGGTTTCGCAGGGATCGAATGAAGGGTAGAGCCACGGGTCGTAACACATCTGAAATGTAACGTCCACTGTTCAAAGTGCTGTCAATGCAGTGAATGAGACGTGTAACCAATGGCACCCCATACCATCACGCCGGGTGACACGCCAGTATGGCGATGACGAATACACGCTTCCAACGTGCTTTCACCGCGATGTCGTCAAGCACGGATGCGACCATCATGACGCTGTAAACAGAACCTGGATTAATCCTAAAATATGACGTTTTGCCATTCGTGTACCCAGGTTCGTCGTTGAGTACACCATCGTAGGCGTTCCTGTCTGTGATGCAGCGTCAAGGGTAACTGCAGCCATGGTGTCCTAACTGATAGTCCATGCTGTTGCAAACGTCGTCGAACTGTTCGTGCAGATGGTTGTTATCTTGCAAACGACCCCATCTGTTGACTTAGGGATCGAGACGTGGCTGCACGATCCGTTACAGCCATGCGGATAAGATGCCTGTCATCTCGACTGCTACTGATAGTAGGCCGTTGGGATCCAGCACGGCGTTCGGTATTGCCCTCCTGAACCCACCGATTCCATATTCCGCTAACAGTCATTGGATCTCGACCAACGCGAGCAGCAATATCGCATTACGATAAACGGCAATCGCGATAGGCTACAATCCGACCTTTATCAAAGTCGGAAACATGAGGGTACGCATTTCTCCTCCTTACACAAGGCATCACAACAATGTTTCACCAGGCCACGCCGGTCAACTGCTGTTTGTGTATGAGAAATCGGTTGGAAACTTTCCTCATGTCAGCACATTGTAGGTGTCGCTACCGGCGCCAACCTCATGTGAGTGCTCTGAAAAGCTAATCATTTGCATATCACAGCATCTTCTTCCTGTCGGAGAAATTTCGCGTCTGTAGCACGTCATCTTCGTGGTGTAGCAATTTTAATTGCCAGTAGTGTATATATGATAGATGTCTGAGGCTTGGGAAGGTCTGTACAACAATATAATTTCATTTGAATATTACAACTGTGTAGGTAGGCAAGATGCATCTCGATTTAGTCGGAGTTGCTGTGTATTAATGTTGCTGATGAGAATGTTCTTATCTAAAATTGAGAATGCTCAAACTGTCATGAGTTTACTGAACCTACTGAACAATCTACAGATAAACAGCAATAACTGGACAAAAACTGTAATATGAAATTGCTGTTGCAAGAATATTACTGTTCTGTTTTAGTTCATATCTGTAAAGTTTTACACTGAGACAAAAGTCTTGGGATACCTCGTAATATATTTTTAGACCTGCTTTTTCCCGGTGTAGTGCAGCAGCTCGACGTGGCATGGACTCAACAAGTCTTCGGGAGTCCCCTACAGACATATTAAGCCATACTGCCTCAATAGCCGTCCACAATTTCCAAAGTGTTGCCGATGCGAGATTTTGTGCTCGATTATGACCCATAAATGCTCGATGGGCTTGATCTCGGGTGATATGGGTGGCCAAATCATTCTTCAACCCAATCGCAGACTACTGTGGCATGCTGACATGGCGTATCCGTCCATAAAAATTCCATCCTTGAATTGCTGAAAGTGGTTGTCAAGCAGCCGAACATAACCATTTCCAGTCAGCGATCGGTTTAGTTGGATCAGGGGACCCAGTCCTTTCCATGCAAACACATTATGCAGCCACCACCAGCTCGCACAGTCCTTGTTGACAACGTGGGCCATGGCTTTGTGGAGTCTTCGCCACCATGAACCCTACCATCAGCTCTTACCAACTGAAAGTTGTGCTGATCTGAGCAGGCCATGGTTTCCCAATCGTCTAGGGTGAAACCGATGTGGTCACAAGCGCAGGAGAGGCACTGCAGGCGATGTCGTCGAGGCACTCGCGTTGGTCTTCTGCTACCATAGCCCATTAATGCCATATTCCGCCGCACTGTTCTAACGGATACAATCGTCGTAGGTTCCACATTCATTTCTGCTGTTGTTTCACGTTTGTCTGTTACCCCTGCCAACTTTATGCAAACGCCGCTACTCTTTGTCGTTGAGTGGAGGCCGTTGGCCACTGCGTTATCCTTGGTGAGAAGTAACGCCTGAAATCTAGTATTGTTGGCACTCTTGACATTGTGGATGCCACGTGCGTCTCTCTCTTAGTATCATTCCGCGTTCAAAACCTCTGAATTCCCGTCATGTGGCCATAATCAGCATGAAACCTTGTAACACGAATCACCTGGGTACAAATGACAGCTTCAGCAATGTGCTGCCCTTTTATACCTTGTGTACGTCATACTACCGTCGTCTGTATATGTGCATGTCGCTATTCCATGACTTTTATTATCTCAGTGTATTTTGCGTATATTTACATAACGTCGTGATTGCATTAATCAGCAAAATAAAGATGAATTACAAATTCACTATAGACATATATACTGACCCAGTAGAATTTCGTTTGCAGCTTTCTTTCAAGTAACCAGGGTCATTCTATTCGGGCGAAACGTTAATGGAAAATTTCTGAGCGCGAGAGTCTTTGTATCACTGTGGGATAGAGTATATTTGGTTTTATTGTTGTTCTAGGAATAACTGTCTATCCAAAAGTTATTTGTTGTTCTGTGTTTAAATGCAGTCTGTACGGTATTGTTCACCGTTAGTGTAAACACTAGTTGGTGCAATATGAAAATGGGTGCCGAAAATAGTATGAACGCATTTGTCACCTGAGATATCACTGTGATAGATGACAGTCGCTCCATCTGTAACGAGGCAAATGTCCCGCCGTTGGCAGGAAGCTGCTAACATGGAAAACATTGAAAATGGTAAGAAAATTATTTTCCTTTCAGGTAGCTGTTCCAAAAATGTATATGGGAGCATAGAAGCGTAGAACGCTTGAGATCAGACACGGAAACGGGATTTCTCTTCGTTATATTGCAAACACACTATTTTTTGATTCAACAACGGTCACAAACTTAAGCATTTATTAGAGCGATGTAGTATAACTTTAAATAAACTTTCACTTTTGAATAATGCGTACTTTGGTCGTCACAATAAATGATTTAACAATAGATGCTTTATTTACAGCACATTTTCTCAAACATGAAAAATTGATAAACAGTTACATTTGTAACAGATCCCAGAACTGATTTGTACTTCAGTCTTTCTATTTTCTTAGTCAAAATAACACCTTCATCTTCTTGTACTCAGGCTCTGTTAATGCACCGTATACGGTACTCTCGTTTTGTGGTTGAAGCCCGCAATTCTGCTCTTTGCGACATCTTGTAATCTTCGATCTCCTGTTGTCTTCTGCATAGATCGTCTGGTTAAAATCTTCGGTTCTTGCAACTTCTTTCTCACTACTTCTTTCTCTAGATTCTCTTCTCCCTTGAGAATCTTAAATCTCGCACTGTGTTCATAAAATCTGGCAATTCAAGGAACAATGATGATACTCCTTACTTTATAATATTGAAGCTCAGTTTTCAAACAACAATTTGTCCAGAGTGCTGCAGTTCTTGCAATGTAATTACTTGTTGATCGACTATAACATCTTTTGCTTCACATTGCCTCCTCCCTCCCCCTACGCCTACTGCATTTATACACTAATCGCTTGACTATTGTTTCTCCTGCTTCACTCTGCCCCCGCTGTTCCATCTCGTCTTTGTTTGTTGTCTTCTCTTCATCATCCTTGTGTCTTCTTCAGTAAATATTTGTCTCCACCTTTGGATGCTGTATTTTACGCCAACTCCAATTTTTGTGATGGCTTTTTCTAACCCTTTGGGACCGGTATCTATTATGACTTCTCTTTCGTTCTTCCCTGCATCCATGGTACCTGGTGGTGTATTGTAACCTATTGTTTGTTCATACGCTAGCTTACTGTACCTTGTCCTTGTTTCATTTGATAACCACATCTGCTCTTAAATTTGTTATTATCCCTTTCGCCAGTTTCTGAAAGTATTATTGCTACTCACCTCTTCCGTTGTTCTTGTTTCTTTACAGAGAGTACTCTGGGCCATTAGCCCATTACTCAACCTGCATTTCTCGCGAATCTCTCGCCCAGCGAAGAGTCCCAAGCACTGAAAAAAAAACCGCAAGTGATGCCAGTGTATAAGTCAGGTAAAAGAACTGATCCCCATAATTTCCAACCAACAGCCTTACTAACGGTTTGCTTCAGAATTCGTGAATACATTCTGAGTTCGGATATGAAAAATTTCTTTGAGACAAAAAAACTTTCGTCCACAAATCACCACGAATTTGGAAAGCATCGCTCGTGCAAAACTCAGCTTGCACTTTTCTCACAAGGTATCCTGCAAACCATGAATAGGGAACAACGCTCAGATTCCATATTCCTGGATTTCCGGAAAGCTTTTGACGCGGTGCCCCACTGCAGACTGTTGACAAAGATCCTTGCATACGGTTTAGGTTTCCTGATACGTGAGTAACTTGAAGGCTTTTTAAGTACGTGGTCCTCGACGGCGAGTGTTCTTTAGAGAAGTGTGATAGGACCGATTTTATTCTCTATACACAGATGATCTGACGGACAACGTGAACAGCATTTTACAGCTGTCTGCTGACGACGCTGTGGTGCACGGGAAGAAGTCGTAGCTGAGTGACTGTAGGGGTATGCAAGATAACTTATACGAAATTTCTAGTTGGTGTGATGAATGTCAGCTTGCTCTGAATGTAGAAAAATGTAAGTTAATGCAGTTAAATAGGAGAAACAATCATGTAACCTTCGAATACAGCATTAGTGGAGTACAGCTTGACACAGCCGCATCCATTAATTATCTAGGAATAAAATGTCAAAGCGATATGAAATAGAATGAACATTTCAGGTTGTTAGAAGGGAAGGAGAATGCTCGATTTCGTTTTATTGGGAGGATTATGGGATCGTGTAACTCATCCATAAAGGAGCCGGCGTATAGAATGGTAGTGCGACCCATTCTTGAGTACTGTTCAAATGTTTGCGATCCCCACCAAGTCGGAGTGAAGGGAAATATAGAACAAAATCAGCGCTTGCCGCTAGTTTTGAAACCGGTAGGTTCGATCAGCACGCATGTATTACGGAGATACTTCGTGAACTCAAATGGGAATCCGTGGATGGAAGACGACGCTCTTTTCGCAAGACAATGTTGTGGAAATTTAGAGAACCGGCATTTGAGGCCAACTGCGGAACGATTCTGCTGCCGCCAGCTTGCATAAGGCCGTAAGTGCTATGAAGATAAGATGCGACAAATTAGTGCTCATACGGATACTTTGGGACAGTCGTTCTCCCACTCTGTATTTGCTAGGAAATGACTAGATGTAGTGCAAGGTACCTTCCGCGACGCACTTTACTGTGGTTTAGTGAATGTGTATGTAGATGTAAGACATAGCTCTTCCTCTTCATTTATTAATCTGCTTCCATCTTTCTTATAGAAATTCTTCTGTTCCTTCTTCTCTTCTTGCCCCTTGTCATTTTCTGTTGCGACGTCGTTTCCAGAACGTTCATTCTTAGTCTCTGAGTCCGCTTCTCTCTTCGTCTCTACAGGTTCGATTCTCTCTAAATTACTGACATTTAGTGTTTCCTCATCCAGTGGGCTTATAATGATATTGCCACAGCGATCGAACTCCCTGCGATTATCTTCCCGTGTCCTGTTTTCTCGAGTGACGTCATGTATGTTCGCACCATAGCTGAACAGCGCTCTGTGTGCTTCAGCTGTCTCGTGTCTGCACGTTACGTCACTCCGTCGACGCAATCGTTGCTCTTCGTGCTCACGGCTCCATGCTACACCGTCATGTTTGTGGCTTCACTCCCATTTTCATCACCGATGGTCTCCTTTCGATTTGCGCAGTTTTCCACTTTCTTGTGTGTGATCGTATCTCTGCGATCGCTGCTTTATTCGCCGTTTGTTCTGCGTACCACTTTGTGACACGTGCCTCCCTGATGCCTTTCATTGTGTACTCTGAGCTGAAATTTGTTCTGGATAATGTCACTTAGTCTGGTGTTCTCTCTTCTCATCCTGCTCCTGTGACTTGTTATAGATAATTTCTTAGAACTTGCCGACCATTCTTCACTGTTGGCTTCATTCGGATGTTGTTTTCTTGTTGGTTCATGGTGACTGTGTACTCACCTTAGTACATTTATTGTCCCTGAGAGATTGTCATGTCGTGTAGATGTAGGCCTCCACACACGCTTGCTTTCGTTTTCCGCATTGTTTTATTGATGATATCTTATCCTGTTACCTTCCTGTTCTGTTGCTTTCTGCACAGTTACACTTTCCTCGTTCGCTCCTGCCGCGACGTCCATTTCTGCCGTTACTGTTGTTTGTTGTTGTATCCTACAAATAATTTATTTGTGATTTCACCTATTGCTAGTGAAGCATGATTCAGGTCACTCTATTCCCCTCAGAAAACCATCTTCATACCACTATGGTTCACCACCAAACGCTTCTTGTATCGCTCGTGGCAATCCTCCCTTTAATTCGTCATTAGTCGAAATGTCTGTGGGGCACAACTTATTGAGCACTCGATTACAGTAGACTGAAACACATCTATTGCTATATGCTGGACTCCACATAAACTGTCTCACAACATTTGCTGCATCTCAGGCGACCAAAATTCCTGAATAAATTTCTGATAAAACTCTTGGAATGTTTAGCACTGGTTCAGTGTGTCATACGCCCAAAAATTCCCTGATCAGTCTTCCAATAGCTTTACCTAATAGTAATTTTGCACGATCTGTCCATCTCATATCGCTTCTCAGTACTTGTTACAAGGCTCTTGAGGTACACAACAAATACCATGAGAGGTGGCCACCTGCCCTGGTTCTTCTAATTTCCCAGCATCAGCCTCCAGATAGCGCTCACACATTCGGACCGCTTTCTTCTTCTGCACCACGTCCATCTGCGTGTCGTACTCACCTGCTGATAGTGTTTCTGGCCGCCAAAATGAGTGTTGCCAACAGCAGAGTACATTTCTTCTATTTTGTACTAGACGAGATAGAACACCTTTCGCCAACAGGCACAAAACATGGCCCGCTGCTGATGCACACAGAGTTCCGATCCTGGCAGTCATATGGTACAGTTCAGTGCCTCCAATTACGTTACGGTACACACTTCTAAGAGCATCGTTTAGAAGAGTACAGTCCGTCTGAGCAGTCGTTATTTTTATATCTACACCTATATCTACACTCTATAAACCACAGTGAAGTGCATGACAGAGGGTACGTCCCACTGTAACTGTTATTAGAGCTTTTTACCTTTCTATTCACGTATGAAGCGGGGGAAAAATGATTAATTTAAGTGCTTCTGTGCGTGCTGTGATTATTCTAATGTTATCCTCACGTTCCCTATAGGAGTGATATGCAAGGGATTTTAGTATATTTTTTTTAGAATCATCATTTGATGAGGTTCTTGAAATTTTGTTAGTACACTTTCTCGGAATAATTTCAATCTATCTTCAAGAGCCTGCCAGTCTATTTCTTTCAACATCTCAGTGACATTCGCCTGTGGATCAAACAACTCTGTGACTATTCGTGCTGCCCGTCTCTGTAAATGTTCAATAGCTTCTGCCAGTCCTGTATGGCAAGGGATCTACACATTTGAGTAATATTCTAGGATGGGTCACACAAGTGATTAGTAACCAATCTCCTTTGTAAACTGATAGCATTTTCCTAGTATTCTACCAAAAACCGAAGTGTGCTACCTTCTTTACTTACATATGATCGTTCCTCTTCACATCCCTGTTGCGTCCAAATATTTGTGTGAGTTTACAGATTCCATCTGTCAATAACTGATGTTATTGAGCCACGTGCGGCTCACGCTGATGCTGTTCATACCTTGGCATCTTTCAACAGCGATAGTGGCGTATCATTTTTTAGCGTGTTCACTGGCGCCAACACGTTTGCTCACCTTGTCTGTCCGTGAGTGGCAGCAGCAGCGCTTATCGATAGCACGTACTGTGGTACCATCTTTGGAGCGGCCTCTAGTATTTACGGCTCGTTGTGTGTCGTGGGTGTTGGGTTGGGACGGAGCGGCAGTGAGGGCCGCACAGCCAGTACTCGTCCGACCGCTGGCGACACACATGCGTTGTCCGACAGAAGTATGTGGTCGCGAGAGTGCACGACCACGTCAAGGACCGGATTCAGAGAGTTTTAGTTGAATGGACCGTGATATTCGAGTAGTGCAAGTATCACCTGTGTGTGTGTGTGTGTGTGTGTGTGTGTGTGTGTGTGTGTGTGTCCGCCTGTCAAGTGCCCTCATCGCAATAAGTTGTCAATCAAAGATTTATACTGGGATCTTTTCCGTGCTGACTTGAGTGAGGAGTTGGTGATTCGGTCGGTAGTCACATCGAACGACGTCCACTTGGTTTTCCAAACCGCTCCTGGCTCCTCTGTGTTTGTGCCGACTGATAATTCGTCCGTGTTGTTCACAGTGACTGGTTGTAGTATTGTTTGAGACATTGTGGAATTGCCTTCGCGGATCCATGTGTATCTTGTGTGGTTTTTAATGTCCAGTCATTTAAATGCTGCCTGCGTTCTGGTCTCGATAGTCGGCGTAGGACGTAGCAGCGAGGAGGAGCGCAGTGCGTCGGCAGGCCGGAACCGCTGGCGACGTGCACTTGTCAGATCGAGGGGTTGCAGCCGCCGACCGAAACAAGGACGTTGGAAGCTGAGTGATCATTATCCAGTTGTGAAACCTTCACTGTTTGAGATCTCGCTGTTGTTTGCGTCTTGCTGCTCCCAGAGTCGGTGAGACTAACCACAACAAGTGGAGTTGTCACGTTGGCGGAAGCTATTAGCCGCCTTCTACTCCTTGATGTTAGTTTTGATTTAGTATTATTGTTATTAGTGAAGTGCAACCAGCGGTATTTTCTGCCTTGGAGGTTAGCATACCTTTCCGGCAGCGTACCTTTCCTCGTCGGGTTGGTGCTGTCCGACACGGCGTGTAGTTCGGCAGCGTCCGCAGCTCGTGGTCGTGCGGTAGCATTCTCGCTTCCCACGCACGGGTTCCCGGGTACGATTCCCAGCGGGGTCAGGGATTTTCTCTGCCTCGTGGTGGCTGGGTGTTGTGTGCTGTCTTTAGGTTAGTTAGGTTTAAGTAGTTCAAAGTTCTAGGGGACTGATGACCATAGATGTTAAGTCCCATAGTGCTCAGAGCCATTTGAACCATTTGTAGTTCGGCAGCCTCTTGAATTGTACTGTGCGTATGTTTTTGGGAGGTCTACCTTGGTTCTAGTGTTTCCTTCCCCCGTGGGTGTCCGTCTACGCCCTTGCCTAAAAATATTCCATTGTTGTACCTGTGATCGGACGTCAGGCGGATTGGTTAGTCGGTCGGTCGGCGCTTTAGCTACCCCTAGTGTGAGTTGCCATCCTGTTACGTAAGTACAGCTCTTGGCTGCCCGTCTCACCGCTTACACAGCTGTAGTCACCTTCCTCAGGTCGATCCAGGGAGCACTGTCTGTGGATCACTCCGTCTTTTTGGGACAAGATGTCGTAATTGTTTAAAATTTACCCTAATGCTTTAACATTTTATCCCCACTTGTACTTCCGGCCTTCGGCCGTTAAGTTTCAAATTCAGGCCTTCAGTCGTTGAGCATTCTGAAAACTGATTGTGGCCGTCAGCCCTCAATAATTTTGAATCCTTTCTTAATCAGGCCTTCAGCTGTTAATTGTTTGTAACATTGCTTGTGGTCTTCAGCCGACAAATAATTTTCAATCATGTTTTAGTGAGGCCTTCAGCCGTCACTATAGCTTGTTACAAGTTATTAAGATTATTAGAAAGGGTTTTAGTATTTTTAAAGTGTAATTGTCCATCTTATTTGTAATTCAGGTCATCAGCCTTTGTGTATTCTGAAATTGCTAGTGGCCTTCAGCCCACGAATAATTTTCAACCTTCTTAATCAGGCCTTCAGCTGTTGATTTTGTGTAACATAGTTTGTGGCCTTCAGCCGACCAATAATTAGCAATTTTTTCTTAATAAGGCCTTCAGCCGTTACTATAGCTTGTTACCGTTTTCATGGTTTAGAAGAAAATATCTTAGTATTTGTTAATGTGTAACTGTCTTCCTCACTTGTAATTCAGGCCTTCAGCCGTTGTGTATTCTGAAAGTGCTGCTGCCCTTCAGCCACTACATCTACATCTACATTGATACTCCGCAAGCCACCCAACGGTGTGTGGCGGAGGGCACTTTACGTGCCACTGTCATTACCTCCCTTTCCTGTTCCAGTCGCGTATGGTTCGCGGGAAGAACGACTGTCTGAAAGCCTCCGTGCGCGCTCTAATCTCTCTAATTTTACATTCGTGATCTCCTCGGGAGGTATAAGTAGGGGGAAGCAATATATTCGATACCTCATCCAGAAACGCACCCTCTCGAAACCTGGCGAGCAAGTTACACCGCGATGCAGAGCGCCTCTCTTGCAGAGTCTGCCACTTGAGTTTATTAAACATCTCCGTAACGCTATCACGGTTACCAAATAACCCGGTAACGAAACGCGCCGCTCTTCTTTGGATCTTCTCAATCTCTTCCGTCAACCCGACCTGGTACGGATCCCACACTGATGAGCAATACTCAAGTATAGGTCGAACGAGTGTTTTGTAAGCCACCTCCTTTGTTGATGGACTACATTTTCTAAGCACTCTCCCAATGAATCTCAACCTGGTACCCGCCTTACCAACAATTAATTTTATATGATCATTCCACTTCAAATCGTTCCGCACGCATACTCCCAGATATTTTACAGAAGTAACTGCTACCAGTGTTTGTTCCGCTATCATATAATCATACAATAAAGGATCCTTCTTTCTATGTATTCGCAATACATTACATTTGTCTATGTTAAGGGTCAGTTGCCACTCCCTGCACCAAGTGCCTATCCGCTGCAGATCTTCCTGCATTTCGCTACAATTTTCTAATGCTGCAACTTCTCTGTATACTACAGCATCATCCGCGAAAAGCCGCATGGAACTTCCGACACTATCTACTAAGTCATTTATATATATTGTGAAAAGCAATGGTCCCATAACACTCCCCTGTGGCACGCCAGAGGTTACTTTAACGTCTGTAGACGTCTCTCCACTGATAACAACATGCTGTGTTCTGTTTGCTAAAAACTCTTCAATCCAGCCACACAGCTGGTCTGATATTCCGTAGGCTCTTACTTTGTTTATCAGGCGACAGTGCGGAACTGTATCGAACGCCTTCCGGAAGTCAAGAAAAATAGCATCTACCTGGGAGCCTGTATCTAATATTTTCTGGGTCTCATGAACAAATAAGGCGAGTTGGGTCTCACACGATCGCTGTTTCCGGAATCCATGTTGATTCCTACATAGTAGATTCTGGGTTTCCAGAAATGACATGATACGCGAGCAAAAAACATGTTCTAAAATTCTACAAGAGATCGATGTAAGGTTGCAATTCTGTCTTGTTAAGGCTTTCAGCCGTCACTATAATTTGTTACAACTATTAAGATTGTTAAGAGGGTTTTTGTTATTTTTAATGTGTAATTGTCCACCTTATTAGTAATTCAGGCCTTCAGCCGTTGTGTACTTTTGAAATTGCTTCTGGCCTTCAGCCAACGAATAATTTTGAACCTTCTTATTCGGGGCTTCAGCCGACAATAACTTGCACTTCTTCTAATAAGGCTTTTAGCCATCAGTGTAGTAAAATTTTTTAAAAATGATTGTTGAGAATTTTGTTTTTAATATATAAAGTGTATGTGTTTTCTGCGCAATCAACGGTAACTGATTAGGCCCAGTCCACACCTTTCCTGCTTTCCCTAAGTCCCACGGCTCAGTTATATTCCTGGGGCATAATGTTTTTGCTTTTAGTTTTGTGAAATGCACAGTTTTCTATTTATGAACATTTAATGCGACTTGCCAATCATTGCACCATTCTGAAATCATATCAAGGTCTGACTAAATATTGTTACAGATTCGTTCTGGTTGTTTTTCGCTGTAGATAACAGCAACACCTGCGAAAAGTCTGAGGTTACTATTTAATCATCGGTATGATAGTTAATATACAACATGAACAGTGTGGAACCCAACACGTCTCCCTCGGGTACAACCGAAGTTATTTCTACATCTTTACATGAGTCTCCATCATTGATAACATTCTGCATCCTACCTATCATGAAACCCTCGATCCAGTCATATATTTCGTTTCATACTCTATATGATCGTACTCTTGATGGTAAGCGTAGATGTGGTGCTGAGTCAAATGTTTTCGGAAACAGAAAAACCCTGCATCTACTTGCCTGTCTTGACCCACGGCTTTCAACATGTCATGTGAGAAAAGTGCGAATTGTGTTTCACATGATCTGTTTTTCGACCTGCAGGCAGACTGACATGGGGGAGTTCGTTCTGTTACAGGTACCTCATTACGTTTAAGCTCTGAATATGAACTAAGATTCTACGACAAGTGGATGTCAAGAATACTGAACGGCAGTTTTGTGGATCACTTCTGCTGCCCTTCCCGTACACAGGTGTGAGCTGTGCTTTCTTTCAACTGTTGGGCACAGTTTTTTTCCTCGAGTGATATACGACAGATTATAGTTAACAGAGGGGCTAACTCAACTGAGGATTGGGTATACAATCTGATAGGGGTTCCACTGGGCTCTGGGGTTCGTCCATTTCTATCGGTTTCAGCTGTTTCTCAAGACCACTGACACACGTATCTATTTTAGTCCTCTTATTAGTGGTGCGAGAGTTAAGTTGGTGAAATATAACTGGGTTTTCCTTTGTAAAGGAACATTTGAAAACAGAGTTAAGCATTTCTGCTGTTGCTTTGTCACTTTCAACTCCAGTTCCAGTCCCATTCGCGAGTGACTGGACACTAACTTTTGTGCTACTAACAGCCTTTACATATGAACAGAATTTCTTTGGGTTTTATGAAAGACCATCTGACAATATACTGCTACAGTAATCACTGGACGCTCCACGCACTGCTCTATTGACTGTCAAATGCGTTTCATTGAGCTTCGCTCTGTCTATAGACCTGTGCTTTGTTTTATACTTATTATGCTGCAGTCTCTGTTTCTTTAGAAGTTCCTTTGCAGTGACTATATACCATGCAGGATGTCTCTCATTAAGAACGGTCCTACTGGTATATATCTATCAAGTGCTTGAGCAACTGTTCTTTTTAAACTTGAGCTATATTTCTTCTACATGATTCTGTCCTGAGATAAAAGTTTCAAACTCCTCATTTAAGTATGACTCTATTGTTCCTCTGTGTAGGTTGCTGCAGATATAAATCTTTCTGATTGTTCCCCTTGACCATTGTGTTATGGTATTCATCCTTACAATAACTGCCTCATGATCACTGATATTAGTTTCGATGTGACTTCCTGAAAGAGGTTAAATCTGTTTGCTGTCAGTACAGCAAATACATAACCTTCATGGATGGGATTCAGAAATATCTGTTGTAGGTAGTTTTCAGAGGAGGCATTTAGTAACATTTTACAGGATGTCTTATCACTTCCACCACTGCCAAAACTGCAGTTATCCCATTTGATTGTTGGATGAATAAAGTCTTCTGCAATGATTACACTATCATTAGAGAAGTTATGTACAAGCGAACTAAGGTTTTCTCTGAAGTTTACAGTTACATCAAGAAATAGATGGACCTTATTATAATTTTTTGTCCACCCTTGGTACTGAATGTTGCCCAACCAATCTCACATGCAGTTTCAACTTCTGTTTCGGCGGACTGAGTACCAGAGCAGTTAATCGGGAGTATCTGCATAATTGCATTCAGTGATAATGACAATGTCGCGAACTGCCAAGAGGCAGCAAAGTTATTTAGAATTCAGTGTGTTAGGTATAGGACATCAGTCAACAAACTGCACCAAAGTTAAGTATTGTAGTGTATCATCGCTTTTAATAAATATTATTGGTTTCTTCTTATTGTGTTGCAACATTCCTGTTCTAGTGGTTTCATGCCAAGTAAGTTGGCAGTGGTAGCGTGCTATCTCTACCTTTAAAGAACTATGGTTACTGCGAATGTTTGGGTTGAATTAACAGTGGCATAGTTACAACATAGCCAACATTAACGTTATTGTAAAACATTTATACGATGTGAGGTGCTCAATATTTTCAACAATAATTTTGGAATAGGAAGTATACCTATCTTTCTCTTTTTTGGAGGCTTTACCCTACACTTATACACAAAGACGCCAAGTAATGACGTACTATACTTATCTTTCTCTTTGTTACAGGCCTTGCCTTAGGCTTTACCTTGCGCTTTTTTGTAGAAATACCAAGCAGTCAGATGCCATACTTTTCGTTCTCTTTGTTGTAGGCCTTACCTTACATTTATGCACAGAGACAATAAGCGGAAATTTTGTCGAAGTCTTTCTGCATTTCCCTACAATTGTCCAGTAATGATACACTCCTGTACACAAGAGCACTGTCACTGAACAATCAGATGGTACCTCTGATACTATTTCATAAATCATTTATGCACACTTAAACATTAGAGGTCCCATTCCGCTTCCTTGTAGCACATCCGATGTTACTTTCGTTTCTGTAGTATGTTCGCTGTCCGCCTTAACATACTAAGTTTTATTTGTCACATATTACAATCACCCATTTGAGAAGGTAGTCTGTAAGACCCTATCTTGTTGGTAGTCAGTGAAGTGACCCGGTGTTGCACGCCTTTCTTAAATCTGAAAGGACATAATCTCACTGTTTACTTAGATTTACCATTTGCCATATGTCAAGTATCAGGAGTATCAGTAGAGCAAACTGTGTTGCAAACGACTGGTAGCTGCCTGTGCTGCTGATTATTTGAGAAAAGGACGTTTTCCTCCATGTTAGAGCTTCGACAAGCCCTATGATCATGGAATAGACGGGTCTCAGCAACACTGGTCTGCAATTATGTGCATCCGATCTTTTACTCTTTCTACAAATAGGAGTGACGTGTTCTATTTTCCGTCACAAAGGACGATCCACTGTGCGAGAGATTCTTGAAAAACGTCAGCAAGGACGGGGGCCGATTCCTCAGATTATTCAGTGTGAAATCCAACAGGAACTCTTGTCAGAGTCTAGTAATTTGTTCTCTTTAGGTAGCGTGCATTAATGTTACGTAATTTTCTCTAATGCAATTCTTCTTGATTGTGAATAATATCTTCAAATAGCATTTAGTGTTACTTTCATTCTTGCGGCTTACAGCAACAAATAAACCTACCAGCTATGTCTAGTACACATAGTTCGTCAAGAACAGTTGGTGAACATTCCAGATAGCTTGGAAACTGTAGACTGTTTATCAGTTGCAGTATTCGCTAAGCATAATTAAACTGCCATTTTTGCTAGTGAATGTCTGTCCTTTAATCTTCGGATGTTCTCCTGTCTTACTTTGTCTTCTGTAACGTGATGTTTTTAGCAAATAGAAACAGATATGAACCTTCGAACAAAATGATATATCTCTAATGTAAGTACACTCCTGTAAATTGAAATAAGAACACCGTGAATTCATTGTCCCAGGAAGGGGAAACTTTATTGACACATTCCTGGGGTCAGATACATCACATGATCACACTGACAGAACCACAGGCACATAGACACAGGCAACAGAGCATGCACAATGTCGGCACTAGTACAGTGTATATCCACCTTTCGCAGCAATGCAGGCTGCTATTCTCCCATGGAGACGATCGTAGAGATGCTGGATGTAGTCCTGTGGAACGGCTTGCCATGCCATTTCCACCTGGCGCCTCAGTTGGACCAGCGTTCGTGCTGGACGTGCAGACCGCGTGAGACGACGCTTCATCCAGTCCCAAACATGCTCAATGGGGGACAGATCCGGAGATCTTGCTGGCCAGGGTAGTTGACTTACACCTTCTAGAGCCCGTTGGGTGGCACGGGATACATGCGGACGTGCATTGTCCTGTTGGAACAGCAAGTTCCCTTGCCGGTCTAGGAATGGTAGAACGATGGGTTCGATGACGGTTTGGATGTACCGTGCACTATTCAGTGTGCCCTCGACGATCACCAGTGGTGTACGGCCAGTGTAGGAGATCGCTCCCCATACCATGATGCCGGGTGTTGGCCCTGTGTGCCTCGGTCGTATGCAGTCCTGATTGTGGCGCTCACCCGCACGGCGCCAAACACGCATACGACCATCATTGGCACCAAGGCAGAAGCGACTCTCATCGCTGAAGACGACACGTCTCCATTCGTCCCTCCATTCACGCCTGTCGCGACACCACTGGAGGCGGGCTGCACGATGTTGGGGCGTGAGCGGAAGACGGCCTAACGGTGTGCGGGACCGTAGCCCAGCTTCATGGAGACGGTTGCGAATGGTCCTCGCCGATACCCCAGGAGCAACAGTGTCCCTAATTTGCTGGGAAGTGGCGGTGCGGTCCCCTACGGCACTGCGTAGGATCCTACGGTCTTGGCGTGCATCCGTGCGTCGCTGCGGTCCGGTCCCAGGTCGACGGGCACGTGCACCTTCCGCCGACCACTGGCGACAACATCGATGTACTGTGGAGACCTCACGCCCCACGTGTTGAGCAATTCGGCGGTACGTCCACCCGGCCTCCCGCATGCCCACTATACATCCTCGCTCAAAGTCCGTCAACTGCACATACGGTTCACGTCCACGCTGTCGCGGCATGCTACCAGTGTTAAAGATTGCGATGGAGCTCCGTATGCCACGGCAAACTGGCTGACACTGACGGCGGCGGTGCACAAACGCTGCGCAGCTAGCGCCATTCGACGGCCAACACCGCGGTTCCTGGTGTGTCCGCTGTGCCGTGCGTGTGATCATTGCTTGTACAGCCCTCTCGCAGTGTCCGGAGCAAGTATGGTGGGTCTGACACACCGGTGTCAATGTGTTCTTTTCCAGGAGTGTATTATCTGAAATGTTTTTCTTCTGTGGTTTAATAGTACAATGATAATACACGTATAAATCATTCGAAATGAACTTACTATTATGTATCACATAGCTCTGTAATGCTGCCATTATTTTATTTTATATAAATGTATCTTTTATGTATCCGTTCTTAGCAAAAATTTTAACGATAATAAACTGCCGGGATGTCCCTTGATTAGATTCTGCATCCCATTTCTTATTCCGAAAATTGTCTCTTTTGTCGTTTGTGAGAGCCTGTGAAAGTTGATAGGAACAGTGGGCAAAGTTAATACGCGACTTTCAGACGTAGCCTTCCAGATTGTGCGATTGTTTATTGAATCAGTTTTTGCAGAGAAAATAAGTTTTTTATCTCGTTACTCTGCGGTGCGTCAGCGAAAGACCTAATTAGCATTCGGTATTTTCTTGGCTCTGCCGTTCCTTATTTCTGCACAGTCAGTTTTTCCGCAGTCATTTGGCGCTTGGTTTCCAAAAGTAAGAAATACAATACACCGTTGACGTGGGGGGCGTTACGGCGTGGCCACTCCATCATTCAGATGACGTTATTTTGGAGAAGCAAAGAAATATAAATCACCATGTTCGGAAGCTAATTGGGATCATTTTCATCCCGAATCTACCGGACGTCCTCATCAGACAACCAAATCTAAGAAAAGTCATTTCCACAGGTACAGGGTTTTGTTACTCTTGTCCATTTCCGTCTCATTTTAGTTCAGAAATGTCAATCTCTACAATAGTTGTAAACCGCTATTGTCATCTTCATTGCTCACTTCACATTCGCTTCTAATAACTGCCACTTTCTAGAGTTTTTCATTTAATATGGTGTTCTACTATGTGGGTGTTCTTCCTATGTATTCTCTAATCTCATGTATTTGTAGAGGTCAGCTCCAGTCACAATTTACAATTCAAAAGATGTCTTGAGGAATTTTCTTGTATGTTGGAGACCACATTCAGAGATAAACAGACCAGCAAAAATTTTATTTGACAGTTTCTAAATAGAACACCTGTTATTTTGGTACGGAATAACTACTTACAACCACTTGATTGAACTGGTTTTGCTATAAAGGTCTCATTTAAAAGTAACAGAAGCTACTTCTCCCTGAAATTTAACGTTGTAAAAATAATATGTTGAAGCGTCTCCTACGCTTTCATTGTGACTGATTGTAGACTGAAATTTTATTATGATGAATTTTCAAGAAATTACTAACGATCAACTCATTTTTGATTTAAATATTACATTTTACTTACATCCTATTGATTTTACTAAGGTAGTTTGGTACTCTGCATTGTCTGCAACTCAGAATCCGTTGTGGTAAATAATGATTAATTTTAGATGAGTCATTGCACTAGGAAAATATGAGACAGCTGTAAGAAGAATACTAGAGACACTTTAGTGACTTCATGCGTGGAGCTGATTCTGCTCTGAAATTATTTAGGCCTTATTTAGTACTAAAACGATTTCTGTTTTTCGTACGTGTGCATGTCTGAGCTATGTGGTTATCATGTTCAGGCTTGACGTACATGAGGTGGAGGACGGGGAATGGGGGAAGCAGAATCCTTCAGGCAAGTGGAGCGGCGTGGTAGGGGAACTGGCGGACGGAAAGGTTCAGCTGGCGGTCTGCTCCCTCATCATCACCACAGACCGGCTGGACGTCATTGATTTCAGCACGCCTGTCTATGAGACTAGGTAAGTCTGCTTCCTCACTGTCACCACATCTGTACTTGCATACTTGCTTGCTGTATCCACTTCAGAGTACTCACCTGTGAGACCAGGACTGTCTTCTACCTTCTCGTCACTACAGATTGTCTGGATGTCATCCATTTCAGCATGACCGTCTATGAAGGCAGATCAGTCTTCTTCTTTATCATCACCACAGAGAGGACGCATGTCATACACTTCAGCATGCCCATCCATGAGACCAAGTCAGTCCACTTCCTTATCAGCACTGCAGACAGACTGGTTGTCATCCCCTTCAGCATGCTTACTTATGAGACGAAACAATTCCTCTTCTTTATCTTCAGCACAGGCATATTGGTTGCCGTCCCCTTCAGTATGCCGATTTATAAGATCACCTCACTCTGCTCTATCGTCATTACATCTGGACATCATCTACTTCAGTATGTGCATCTATGAGACCAAGTCAGTCTTCTCTCTCACTATCAACACAGATCTGCTGGACGTTATCCACTTCACCATGCACTTCAATGAGATCGTGTAATTCTGCTTCCTCATATCGACTGCAGGCAGAGTGGACGACTTCAAATTTAGCACATCCATCCATGGCACTAGGTCAGTTTGTTCCCTCATTATCACCACAGCTAGACTAGACATCATTCACCTCCACATGCTAGTATATGACGCCAGGTCCATTTGCTTCGTTATCATCACCACAGAATGGCTGGACGTCATCCACTTCAGGATGTAGATTTAAACTAGATCACTCTGTTTCCGCATCATCACCACAAACAGACTGGATGTCATTCAATGCAGCATGCTCTCATATGATACAATATCAGCGCTGTTACCCACAGTCAGTTTTTCATGATAGCTGACTGGCACGTACCACAAAAGAGAGGTCACTATTGCTGATTCAACCTGTTACTTAGCAATAACTGACCAAGTGAAGTGTCTGTTTGCAACAACAACAGCATACTGCAGCTAAGTGAGAAAGCACCAGGACTTGACAGTGCATTGTGAGAATGTATGTAAGTTATCATTTCAGCGTTCGGAAGAAGTTGTCGTTTCCTCCAAATTTCTATCACCACTTCACAAAAGAGAATAGGAAGAGCTATGAATGGCCCTTGTCTTTCTTCATTTGCACTGAGCACTGAGTAACCAAACATCTCTCACTCTTTCATAAACTGCCATAGTCCATAGCACGTTTCTCCTGGTCACGTTACACTTCTCTCTAGTATCACATCGTTGGTTCTTTCTGTACGCAGCGTCATGCTGTGCATCCGATGTTGTAGAAGAGCGGGTGTGCTGGATGAACGTCTCTTTGTGTTCATGTCGCAGTGAATTCGAGGAGAAATTGATGTAAGTTTCGATGTGGCAGAGAAGTTATTGTATGCCGTGTGGGTAGAAGCTATATGAGGCCAGGTCATCTGTTACGAAGAAAATATTTAAACACAAGGTACAGCCATCGCCATGGCGAGCCACAGGACTGCAAACTCTGTTGCGTACTGTGCAATACACTGATGACCCATCCTTGAGAGCTTTTGCTATAGATTTCTACTTTTCAATAGCGGCACAGTCGTTAAAAAACGGATTATAAGGATGAATGCACAAGTTCATGTAATCAGTGCAGAACGTAACGCCGTTGCTACGTTAAGGAAAGTGATAATATTTTAAGTAATGTAAATAACCACAGTAATGAACCATCATCGATGCAGTGTCAGTGTCCAGGATGATTCTCAAGATTAAACCAATCGCAGTTCCTGTACAAGATCTGGAATGTGATATTTCCTAATAAGTCTAGCGTCTGATGTACAGATTAATGATTATAAAATGATTAACTACGATAGTTATCTGATCGCACTAACAGAGAGAAAATGTCACTTTTACAAAATTTGTTTCTAATGAACTGTAAGTAATGCGCATTTACTGAAATGAAGGGATATAAACCACATGTTGATAATCTCAGCTATCCTGTCCTATAAACAATTTATATCATTTATCAGATATTTCACAATGATACTTGCGTCACTAGTGAACAAGAAATGAATCATCAGTCACATTTCGTGGTATATCACTAATACTTTAAGAAAAATGGAACAAAAACGGAATCCTGTGAGACCCTTCATTTTATACTATAAATTTGTTTCCCGTTTGTTGAGACCGAAAATAATGTTATGCTTCATGTTTTAAAGATATAGAAAGAGCCACTGACAAACTTTTAAAGGAAACATTGGCAACCTCCTTCTCTCACTCCACTGCCTGCCTGTGAAAGAGGATGATGTTCAACACAATAGATTGGTGCGTTACATTCAATATAACTCTCACTGTTTTCGACGTGCCTATTAACCGTCATCGAACAGGAGGAAGAAGACGAAATATTCCAGGAAATTTCCAGCAGAAGAATAAATTACATACCTCGTCGCTGAAACTATTTTGAAGCAAAACTGCAAATTTGATACAAAAAACTTGTGCTTAGTCAGGTGTGTTACTGCCGTGTCATAACTGGGTTCTGTCTGGGTTTTTTGCAAACACCTTTGTGACACTGCCAGTAAGCATCTAGAACTTTAGTTATCTATATTACTTTCCTCTCCCTTTGTATAAACTTGCGTTATTCATGTGAGTATTTTAATCTGTATGCAAACTGGCAGCACCTTAAAGACAGACTGGCCAGGTAAATGAGTACAGAAAAATGTTAATTACTTCACTGTCATTCGCAGCTGTAATGTTATATTTTTTTTTAGAGACGATCAATTGTGATCTAGGAATAGACCGTCATCTGCTCCTAGACCGAAATCGAACGTCTGTTATAAAATATGACGTTAAAGTTGTGTACTGTATAATGAAATTCTTAATATTCATTGAAGATGTACAACACGACCTCCATAAAATATTGCTACAGAAAACATATTTGGTGCAGTGATATTCTGAATCCTTTTTCAGTAAAATCACGACAGTTTACTCTCTTTAATTTTTAATAATTCTTATGAGTTTCATCCCGTTAATTTGGTGTAGAAGAGGGCGTAGATAAAGATTAAATGGGAGGTATGATACTGCGTGAACAATTTGACATTGCACTGAAAGATCTAAGTCGAAACAAGGCGCCGTGAGTAGACAACATTCCACTAGTACTAGTGATAGCCTTTGGAGAGCCAGCCATGACAAAACTCTACCACGTGGTGAGCAAGACGTATGAGACAGGCGAAATACCCTCAGATTTCAAGAGGAATACAATAATTCCGGTACCAAAGAAAGCAGGTTTGACAGGTATGAAAAATACCGAGCTATCAGTTTCATAAATCATGGCTGCAAAATACTAACACGAATTCTTTACAGAAGAATCGAAAAAGTGGTAGAAGCCGACCTCGGGGAAGATCAGTTTGAATTGAGTAGAAATACTGGAACACACGAGGCAATACTGACCCCACGACTCATCTTAGAAGATAGATTAAGGAAAGGCAAACCTAAGTTTCTAGCATTTGTAGAGAAAGTTTTTGAAAATATTGACTGGAATACTCTCTTTCAAATTCTGAAGGTGGCAGCGGTAAATAGAGGGAGCGAAAGGCTATTTACAATGAATAGATATCAGAGGGCAGTTATAAGAGTCGAGGGGCATGAAAGGAAGCAGTGGTTGGGAAGGGAGTGAAACGATGTTGTAGCCTATCCCCGATGTTATTCAGTCTGTATGCTGAGTAAGCAATAAAGGAAATAAAAGAAAAATTTGTAGTAAGAATTAAAATCCATGGAGAAGAAATGAAAGCTTTGAAGTTCGCCGACGACATCGTAATTTTGTCAGAGACAGCAAAGGACCTGGAAGAGCAGTTGAATGGAATGGACAATTACTTGAAAGGAGGATATAAGATGAACATTAACAAAAGAAAAACGAGGATAGTGGAATTTAGTTGAATTAAATCAAGCTATGCTGAAGGAATTATGTAGGGAAGTGAGACACTTAGAGTAATAGATGAGTTTTGCTATTTGGGGAGCAAAGTAACTGATGATGGCTAACGCAGAGAGGATATAAAATGTTGAATGGCTACGGCAAGGAAAGCGTTTCAGAAGAAGAGAAATCTGTTAACATCGAGTATAGATTTAAGTGTCAGGAAGTATTTACATGGAATTTAACCACGTGTGGAAGTGAAACATGGACGATAAATAATTTAGACAAGAAGAGAATAAAAGCTTTCGAAACGTGGTGCTACAGAAGAATGCTAAAGATTAAATGGGTAGATTACGTAACTAATGAGGAGGTTCTCAAAATAACTGGGCAGAAGAGGAATTTGTGGCACAACTTGACTAGAAGAAGGGATCGGTTGGTAGGACACATTCCGAGGCATCAAGGCATCACCAATTTTGTATTTGAGGAAAGTGTGGAGGGTAACAGTTGTAGAGGGAGAACAAGAGATGAATGCATTATGCAGATTCAGAAGGATGTAGGTTGCAGTAGTTACTCGGAGATGAAGAAGCTTGCACAGAACAGACTAGCATGGAGCGCTGCATCAAGCCATTCTCTGGACTGCAGACCACAACAACAACAACACCAATAATTTGATGCATACATCATAAATTTCTTGAGAGTATTAAGTTGAACTGCTCGGAATTTTTCCATACAAAATAAGTTATTATTCAGCATAGAAACATGGGTTACTGAATAGTTTTAACACCTATGGGAAGTTAATGTTTCACTAGAGAATGGATATTATAATTTTAACATCTAATATAACATGGACACTTCTTGAAACAAGACTGTATATAACTGTCTCTCAGAACTTCCTTTGGTTTTGTATAATGCGTTATTTCAGGCTGTTTGATGGCGTCCTGCAGTACTTTACAGAATTGCTTATAATAAAATTGTGTAATTGGACTGTGATTGTTTTTCATATTGTGAGCATCTCCCTTCTCCTCTTACATTTTAATAATACTACTTGTTAACTTGTGGGCTGTAGACTTTTTGCAGTGTGTGCCATTTAAGTGTGTCTATAAACGTCTGCATACCTCGCAGTCTTTTGTTTGCCATCTTGATATATGGCTCTACCTTGTTTTATTTGTGAATTATGTCTGGCAGACCACAGATTAATTTTATCACAGTGTGATAGTGAGATGCAGAACAAGGCATAAAAGTGTTATCTCTAATAGTCATACTGTTCCTCTGTACTGTTGGAAAGTGCACTAACTGAATCAGATTATGGAATGTAATTCCATCAGCATTCTTTTATTGGAGAACCTAGCAAAAAGTTAAATTACACATTTTAAGTATTCCTACGGAATGATGTCAGCACAGTGTCATCTCAGGGCAGGATAATCGTGTTGTCTTAAATGTTAGGTTACTAGACAACCAAAATTAGATTTTGTTTTACTTTAAAATAAAGTCTTTGTGCACAATCAGTAGTCAGACGGTTGTTACACTCAGTATTTTGATGTATTAAAATTCTTCATTGGGACATTCAATTTCGCTTAAATGGCCCTTCTTCTAATTTACAAATAATCCCTCGAATGGAAACCAGACAAGATGTAACCAAGCGAAGGGCGCAAGAGAGAAACTATACCATAGTCAAGCACAATTAGCAGTTAAACTGCTTCACTCATAATCCTATTAATATTTGGATGAAACAAGTCCTTTTGATGCTTCTCAACTGCGGTCTCTATTTACTGAACAAATCTCCACCGTCAAGGGAAACCTACTTAAGCAGCGTATCACTTCTCTAACTTCAGCAGGGAAATGGGAGAGCGGTGCTACGTAAGATCATTATAGGTCAGCCTTTGGTGCTATTCGGTGCGTTATAGAGGAAACGTGGTAAAGTAATTTCATGTAGAAACCTTGCGGTCTAATGGGGCTCGAAAAGTCTTCAAATTGGTAATTTCCTTGTCACTTGTTAGGTATTTATTAGTGCAGTACATAGATTAAAAGCAGATTTGGACGAGGTTCTTGGAGAACGATTACGTATCTAATTGGAACAAAGATGGGGAATGAACGCACTAAGGGGCATTACTTGCGAAAACTTATTGTTCAGTGTTGATCCAAAAGTGTACCACAACGGCTACCAGATGCTGATGAGGTGAAGTTCGGTACCTTGCGCACAGGGAAAGTACTTCACCCGTTAATTAGTTTTCCTTTCTCGATCGCATTCTGTGATGTGTCCTTGAGAGCTGTAATTACTGAGTTAATTTAACATTATCTGTGATACATGATACGAATTATTTTTATGGCATCATTCTTTGCAATCGTGCATATTTCTTGTTATGACTGGTGAAAGCTACGTATTTAGACAAATAAATGAGAGAAGTGGATAGAGGAAGGCTAAAGATGAAGTCTACGAAATATGCTAAATTAAGAGCTTGCCGGCTACGAGACAGGAGCTTCCAACCTCAATAAAATGGTTATGAAACTTCTCTCGGTAAAGAAACGCTTGTAAGAGTGTATAATTGCTTTGTAACTTTAAAATACCGTAATAGCTTGCCGGAGAAAACGTACAACTGGAATAATAACCGTGATGGCAGAATTAAGAACTAGATGATTCTCTGTAGTGGCAGATGGATTGTCTGCAAAGACAAAGTTGCGATGTCTAGCTTGTACACATAGCTTTGTTGTTTGTGAGTCTGATTTTGTAACAACAGAAAGAAGGAAGGAAGCCAGTCAGGGAGACATTTGTAGAACGACAGTCGAATTCAGGATTGCTAAATTCTTTAAATTCCTTCATACGGATGGTCAAGATACTTACGACCACATTTCTATAAAAAATCTGAACACTGTTGGAACCACTAGGATCACTTATGTCTCATCGGATCTGGTGAGTGTAAAGATCAGACAACCATAAAGTAGACAAAGGACATCATGTGATGGAAACATTAGATCTACTACGGTGACAGTTTGCTCCTCATTGGAGTCACTTACGAATGAAAACAAAAGAGATCCTTTTGTTGGCGTAGAAACAACCAGTTATTCAAGAAACATAATTATTAAATCGGAGCACTAAATGACAGCAAAATGAATGTTCTGAAATATATTAACAATTCACTGGATACGGCCATTACACGATGTGATGCATGGAGACAATCTGGTGGTAAGTAAATCGTTGTAAATAGAATTAACGCAATCATTCCCAAGGATGTAGAAAAACAAAGTACAGAAAAACGTAGTTCGTTGTAAATGGTGGAACGAAAACCCCAGTCAGTGGCATCGAGCATTGCAGTCAAAGTAGACTGCGTGGCGTTCACTGTGCGGCCCCTCTTTAGATCACATTGCTTACTTTTATTTTTAAAGGCTTCTCCAGTCTTGAGCAGTTGCCCTGTATTCCCATTCGCCATCATTCACCATCAGTGCAGTCTTTCTCATACAGACCACTCTTCCTCATCATTCCAATTACTTCTGCTCTCCATGTTAATCTCGGACACCCACGGTTCCTCCTTTCCGATGGCTACCATTCAATAACAGCTTTTGCCAATCGTCCTTGCTCCACTCGCCGTATGTGGCCATACGAATGAGGGACTCTCTTCTCAGTTACTTGCACGACTGGTTGTTCCATATTCATTATCACCGTAATTTCCACATTTCTTCTCGTCTCTGTTCTGAATATCCTAGCTGAACTTGTTATTCCATCCATCTCGGCTGCCTGTACTCTACTTCTCTTCAGGTCCCCTAGGGTCCATCCTTCTGCACCATATGTTTGTATACTTCTAACTACTATGTACGGAATCCTTTTCTTTGTTTCTTTTAATATTGCGCTACTCCATTTAGCATCGTCATTGATCCGTTTTCCTGTTGGATCCTGCGTTCCACATCTGTTTCACAGCTTCCTGGGATGTAGGTAATCGATCTTAAGTATTTAAATTGCATTAATACTCTGATGGTTCCTTTCTGTGCCCTGTGCGTGCAACATCCTTGGTAATCAGTAACAGAGTGTACCTATCCTGTGTACATCTCTGTCCAGTTGCTGGATTACTAGACCTCACCGGCCCGCGAGAGAGAGTGTAAGAAACTGCGGACGGCTATATGGGGAAGTGATTAGCAGGTAGAAAGGGAGTGACTTGCTGCCAGCGCCGTGAACAATTGGAGGCCTGGTTTTGTCTGGAACGTGCGAGCACTGTGTTGGGCCGAACATTGCTGGAGAGTGGTGGCCAAGCCTGAGTACTATGGGCGTCATCACGCTGGTTGGAGTTTAACTGTCAGTTACTCGGCCGTTGACGGAAGTGAGCGTACTCGGGGAACCGTTGTGTGCCCGTATAGTGGACTGTAGGGTGAGGTTTATTGTGCTAGGAAATAACTTTGTTCGGAACTGGGTTGTATCACTGTGCATCCTGGTTCCTTTAGGGCCCAGCCGATATTTCTGGTCGTTCCTCACATTTGCTGTTGTGAGCCAAAGGCGCTCGTTTATATTTTTCAACCAGGCTGTGTTTAACCAATTTTCTTGACTAGCAATCGGGATTTGTGGCGAATTATGTTGTTATTGTTGTCAACTCACCATGTTACTGAGTAGCGGGTCTGCCTTGTTTGTGTACGCAAGCCCGCTCTTCCTGCCAAATCTTTCTGTAAGTTACCTGCCTGGTGCATAATTTATTCAGCATTCTTTAATTCGCTGGTCTCCAGCATTTTATGAGAATTATTTTTAACGATCTCCGTGCTTGCAATACTGGTTTAATTCATTGGCGTTTTATGTTTTATTAGAACACTGTATAACGCTTTCAGTGCTTATCAAACTTGTTTTGTTCATTGGTGTCTTGTATTTAATTTCAGTAGTCTTTAATTCAACTTATATATTGTGTTACAGGACAGAGTAACGATTATGTAATACCTTATCCGATGAAACCATGAGTAAACCAGGAACTGTGCCTTACTGTATGATTTGGTTGATTTGCGGCATTTGCCAAATTACTTTGTGATGTAAACTCCTCCCACATCTGTGGAAAAGGTATCTATTTGGCAAGGTAGCTGATCAGCTGATTCTAGTAAATCCACATTACTTGTCGTTAAGTGTTTTCCGAGCTATCTGCATACGTAGTAACTATCTTGTGATTTGTTTATTTGCCATTTCTATCTGCCAAGCTTCGCTGTTGCCTTTATTTCTTTACCTGTGA
This sequence comes from Schistocerca americana, assembly GCF_021461395.2. NCBI lineage: Eukaryota > Metazoa > Arthropoda > Insecta > Orthoptera > Acrididae > Schistocerca > Schistocerca americana. The sequence goes on along the minus strand of NC_060125.1, from coordinate 208,805,087 downwards.
CCCCCTCTCGCCCCTGCGCCCTCCCCTTTCCCCAGAGATTAAGCATTTGCCTTACAGTGGAGTTCTATTGTTCAGTTGTATATAGTAATGCTAAGTGAATCTTTACATTTATAATTAACTTCTTCTGTTATTTAATACGCAAGCAAAGAAGTAAATCTAAGCAATACCGTCAAGAGACGGCCTCTAGAAAAAGTTCAACCTCGTGTTTTGCAATCGTTTGCACCGTACGGCTTACTGTGTTTGTTAGCCGGATAACCTGCCTGCCCGTGGAGCGTGTTTAGAAGTAAGCTTAAGGTCTCTCAAAACATTTGCTAATAGACCGCTTGTATTTTAACCAGATTTCATTTAAGTATCTTCAACAAAAAGCTTGTTTATTTGGCCACCTGCCGTTAATTCGTTTATTCTGTATTTGTCTTAAATTCTATTTAAGTTCCGTGAAATGAACTCCTGTTCACTTAAGGCTAGCCAGTGTTGACGTAATCTGGTCGTTATGGGCGAGGCATTGTGTTCCTTAATAAAATTTGTATGCGGAACTTATGTACCTTGAAATATTTTGGCTTCGCCGTGGTGGTCGTTTATCATCGAGCTCTAAGCTGTTTGTCCAGTTATGAAGTTTAATTACTTACTCGATCAGCTGATGTTCCCGATCTATAATTGTTTATTAACGAGCAAGGCTGTGAGGAAATTACTAATGTTACTGCAACTGGTTAATAATTAACTTAGTCCGATAATTTGATATTGGCGCGCCAGAAAGCAGTAATTTTTTGTAATTATCATCTTGCTCCCATGCATTTCAAGTGCTGTGTTTACTGATGTGGTGACGCTTCGCTTTAACTGCTTTACTCACTAATCATAAATACTCCCACTGCTAAATTGTGTATTTTCTCATTGTAAAGAGTTTAATTGTCTTTAATAATAAACTGCTGTTAAAGTGTACTTTATTTGTGGTCCCAATAACTTACGACTCCGCAACCAGCTTCCTATCGCACCACGTGCGACAGTATTTAACCATTACACCAGAAAAATTCGGAAAATCCGTTGGTTCTCTTCTATTAGATATGGTCTACGATGGACTTCAGGCTGCAAATAAAAGCACTATTATTGCCTGGGTAGTTCTTGAGAAAACCCCGAAAAATCATGTTTTTTTTGTACCACAAGTAGCAATTGTGGGGATTGCCACTTCTATATACATGGCAAATAGTCGAAATTTTGACCGTACGTCCTTAAAGCGATGGTCTTGGGGAAATGCGAATGTTTTTCCAAAATAATCATTCGTACCGAGATCGTAGAGGTAAAATATGCACGTAATGTCCGATTTGAAACGTAAATGAAGTTTTAAGTGACGTAGTGAACACATAGGGTTATCACAAGCGTTGTGAGGTCGCCGATGTACGTTTTCGTCTGCATTTTTCACCAGTAAAACTTAACGACGCGCTGTCTCTGTGTAATGCACACAACACGCCCATACATACTGTCTGGACCTGGAAATTGTTCGATGGTGCCACCTGGTGACACAAGCAACTTACCAAAGATTATTTTGTCGTACGAAGTTTTTTGTACTTGCAACTACAGTACTTTGGTATCTGCAGGTGTAGCCTGAAAATGTTGTGCACTTTTATGTATAGCAGTGTAAAGCGAACTTGCGTTGGTTGGTAGACGATTTTGTGTTAACCTTACGTTAAACGTAGTTATTTGTTGTTCAAAGGTGTCGGAGTATGTAAATGAGTCGAATTATGTAAGAGAACTGTAGAAACTTTATTGACCTACAGAATGATTGTAATTAAAGTGCAACTACCCATAGAGATCTAGTGTAAGCTGTAATCATAGTGTAGCACCAAATACGGTAGAAATGTGTTAATGCGTAGCCGATTTACACAGCAATAAATTTAATTCGTATTTTGGTCACCAGGGCCAAATCTAGCTCTGTGACTGCAACAAAAACGCACAAAAATATTTCCGTATGTTATGGATTAGGAACAGGACGTGGGTAGAAAAGGTGAAACAAGAGACTCTATTATTTACCGCCGCTTAAATAATTTGTTCAATATGAGCACCGGAGACCTCGACGAGATGCTGCATCCGTCGGATGACTCGCAGCAGTTCTGGTGGAATCCCGTGTTCTTGTATACTGGCCTTCACATCAGGTAGGGACCGAAAGTGTCCCTGGTAAAGATGTTCTATTTAGATATTGAATGAGGTATAAATGACTTAGATTCAGATCAGGTGATGTTGCAGGCCATGCATCTGGAAAACTCTGGAGATAACACGTTCGACGTTCGTAAAAGGTTGCATTAATCAGATCTATCTGTGGTGTCACCGCCAGACACCACACTTGCTAGGTGGTAGCCTTTAAATCGGCCGCGGTCCGTTAGTATATGTCGGACCCGCGTGTCGCCACTGTCAGTGATTGCAGACCGAGCGCCGCCACACGGCAGGTCTAGAGAGACGTTCTAGCACTCGCCCCAGTTGTACAGCCGACTTTGCTAGCGACGCTACACTGACAAATTGGCTCTCATTTGCCGAGACGATTGTTAGCATAGCCTTCAGCTACGTCATTTGCTACGACCTAGCAAGACGCCGTATTCAATTGATATTTATTATGTGAAGCATATATCATCAAGAGCGATGTTCTACAATTGTGGATTAAAGTTAAGTATTCCAAGAACTACGTTCTTTTCTTTATAGGATAATTACTTTACCTTGTTCCAGACCTCACGCCAATCTGCGTGAGCATAAAAGCGTGCATTTCGGCCTCCTCTAGCAACACGGTGTTGGCTCTTCTGCCAACACTTCACTATCACTGGGAGAGGAGATGATGCCAGATCTTGCAAGAAAATGGTGGTTTCCTCACAGTTTGGCTCTTCCGAAGCAGGACTCACGTGATATACAAGGAGGTGTTCATAAAGTGCAGACGTCACGGAACCCCTGACAGGCCCTCTGGGTGTATTTTATTCGAAGAACCGACGGAGAGTGAATGTACTTGTGAATCTACACCACACAGTCACAGACGGCAGTGACTGTTCTTACACGACACTCAGTTTAACATTACACCAGATTCGGCAGTTCTGTTTATTCACGGTACCCTGTAGTGAAAAATGTGAAAAGTGTGCCTCATCACGCCACACAATATTGCCTGACTACAAATAATCAGTTTCGAGCCAGAAATTAAAGAGCAAATTCAGAATGTTGCTGCGGGTCCTGAGGTTTCAGTTGCTGCACCGTTTGGATCCCGTAATGCTACCAGCGTAAAACCGACTGCAAAACTTTCCATACTGTTGACAACGGGATGGATAATCCTCACGATGTTGCAGGATACCAGGTATATGTTCTGCATGGTCAATAATGTCCCTGGGTAGGACGTCTTTCCCTTCCAGGTGCCACACCAAGCTCACGTGTGTTTTCGAATTTCTTTAGCATCTTATTTAAACCACTTAATGAAAATGCTCAAATGTGTATGAATTCCTAAGGGACCAAACTGCTGAGCTAATCGGTCCCTACAGTTACACACCACTTAAACTAACTTACGCTAAGGACAACACACAAACCCATACCCGAGGGAAGATTCGAACCTCCGGCTGTAGGGGCCACGCAGTTCGTGACATTGCGCCTCTAACCGCGCGGCCACTCCGCGCGGCCCATTTAGTGACTTCGGTCATTTCCTCAGACATTTAAGTCGGCGATATTTTCTCTACGCAACACTTTAACTGCTGCCGTTCACATAAAACAGTTTCACTAACAATGCACGATCTCTCTTCTCGATAGCCATACTGTTTAATCACGTTTGTGGCTTGTCAAATGACAGCGTGGACGTCATACCGTCGTACAAACAGTGTACATCGCCAGGTTTGCACCTGGTGGCCACAATTGGAACTAATTTCTTTTCCAGCGTAAATTGGTTCTGCGTTAACGCATTAGCATATCTACCATGTTACGCTGGCATACGATAATTACAGCCCACAATTGACTTCCGTATAAAGCTAAACTTTAATTAGAACTATACCTAGTATGAGTAGCAGACCCAAATCTAACAGGGAAAAGAAGGGAACCGTTGAAAAATATTTATGACGGGGCACAAAGAAGACAAATGTCCACCTCTTTGAAAGACTCTGAGAAAAGTGGGGAACTAGTTACCTTAATCCTCATTCAGCCTAGTTCACCTAAAATTTTGGTATGCGAATATATTCACGCTTTTAGATGCAGCAGAGGGTGAGGAGACATTAAAAGGGGGAGCGAGAGAGGAGCCAGTGAAGATGGGAGAGACAAAGTGGCAGTGAAAGAGAAAGAGAGATGGATAAGATAATGGCAGTGGGAGCCAAACAGTGAGGAGACAGTGATGGCCAGTGAGAGACACTGGCAATAAAGCAGAAAGAGAGATGGAGCAGTGGGAGCAAAATAGAGACATTGGAAATGAAACAGAGAGATGATCAGAAATCATACATAGGCTTGGGGCAGGGGCGGTCTGGATACCCCCATCTCCTTAAAGTCGGCGAACCTTAACACGAAAAAATTTGTTCTCCCCCATCTCCTATACCAACTTCTTAAAGTTTCTCGATGTAGGTGTCAAAAGCTCAGACAAACCATCCCCAAGGGCGTATATGGAGAAGAGATAGTGGTCGTTGAAGAGAGAAACAGCAGGTTGTAAGCGAGAATGGCAACCAGCAGATAAAAAGAATGGGACAAAGACAATAGCAGTGGAAGAGAAAGAAACAGTGAAAGCAGCAGAGAAGGAGAAGTGGTAAGAAAGAGCGGGAGAAAGGGATGAAGTCAGTGACAGTGGGAAACACAGACAAGAGAATGTACCAACCGGAGGGAAAGGAGACAGTCGGATAGGCATAGAGACAGTGGCAGTGACAGGGAAATACTAAGTATGATGGCTTCACTACAAAGAGATACTGGGTAAAAATATTTAGAATATTCTGTTTTAAGAGAGTGCAAATATGTTCGCATGCCAAGATTTTTAACGAGGAAGTTGGAATGAGGAATAACGCAGCTGGTTTCCCACTTTTCTGCCAGTCTTTTAAAGGGGACTGTATTGAACTTTTTATGAGCCGAGTGGAGCATTTTGTAGACGTTACCTATATACTCCAACATGTCCCATAGCGCATTGAAGAGTATAGAATCATAAACTTCTTATGAATCCTCGTGTATTACGTGTATTTGCAGACCCTTAGAATACGTCTTCCCACTTATTTGTTTAAAGGCTAAAATTATGATCCATATAAGATCGTGAAACTGTAAAACCTGCCCAGTCCTTTCTACAACAAAATTTTCGGTATTCATCACTGAAATTCGCCAACAGCCGACTTCCTGTCATTATCATCATTTAATCATTTTGCAGTTCGTCCAATTTAGTTCCTCCATTATTAACAATTCACGTCCATCTGGATATTCGTCAAACATTTCTTGTGGTAATTGAAGAAGTCCCTCATTTTCTCCTCAAGGGGATTTTCATTAGGGCCATACGCTGCAATTAATTTCCACTTTATTCCATGAATTTTTATTGTTAGGGTGGTTGTTCTTTGATTATCTTCCTCCCAGTTAATTATTCATTGTTTCCATTTTATTATTGGAAGAACTACTATCAATGATTTATTCTTTCGCTTTCTTCCACTCCACTCCTAAACAAAATATCATCTTTAAACACTTCTTGCTACATCCTTTCTTTTTTGTTTCTGTTGTTACCTGGATATGAATTATCAGTATCTCGTTTATGTTATTATATTCTCAATTCTCCCTGACAACCCCTATAATTCCGTGTTCCAGAAATCAGTCATTCTTCTTACACAGAGTCAATGTCTTTTGGTCCACTCGGCTTTTTTATTTTCTGTGGGAAACAGAGTCGTTGTTGTTGTGGTCTTCAGTCCTGAGACTGGTTTGATGCAGCACTCCATGCTACTCTATCCTGTGCAAGCTTCTTCATCTCCCAGTACCTACTGCAGCCTACATCCTTCGGAATCTGCTTAGTGTATTCATCTCTTGCTCTCCCTCTACGATTTTTACCCTCCACGCTACCCTCCAGTACTAAATTGTCCTGTTGACGGGACTGGCTCTCCCAAGGCTGTCAGTAGTTCTAATGGTATGTTCTCTATTCTGGGGGCCTTGTTTCGACTCAGGTCTTTCAGTGCTCTGTCAAACTCTTCACGCAATATCATATCTCCCATTTCATCTTCATCTACATTCTCTTCCATTTCCATAATATTGTCCTCAAGTACATCGCCCTTGTATAGACCCTCTATACACAGAGTAAAGCCTCCTTTTGTCAGGGTGGAATTTGAACACCCTGCCGAATCCTGAAGCTGGAGAACAGGTAATTTTCCCCATGGTTTACTCCCCTAAAGGCTGCCTTCACTATAGCTAAGAGTCGCCACTACCCTGTGTTCCCATCTCAAGAAAACAAAGCTCAGGATTGGATAAAAAAATATTTGGGTCGTTGTGAGACATCCTTTTTCTGGTTCCTCTGCTATGTATCCCTCTGCTTCACTGACATACGCGAACGTTCTCGTTAGCATAGACAGTGCTAATTATAGGGTCGTGTCGCCTAGAGAGGCGTAAGACCACGTCATCAGGAGACAAAGAAGGTAAGATATTTAGAGATGGAGTTGAAGAATGGGGAAGAACGTGGGCCTTGTCATTTCAAGCGTGACTAACCCAGTATTTGCGTTAAATGAGTTAGGAAAACCACAAAAATCCTTAAACTGCATGGCTGGAAATACATTTAAACCGCCGTCCTTTAATGCGAGACCAGAGTCTTACCACAGTGCCAACTTGTCCGGTTAGAATGTCAGGAGAGGCAAAGGCTACGTGAAACGCCAGGGATAGTGCCTTGTGCATTGACATGAGTGATGAGACAACGCTGCGTTTAGCTGGGCTTTCTTGATAGGTTGTACATTTTTTCGATGGATTCACAGTGAGGAAAACGTCAACGATGTAGAACATGTCATAAAAGAATAAAGCGAATACATACTTGCAAAAACAATAGATTTTTGTCAATGCCTCTTCTACAGATCCTAAGTGAAATTGTCCATATTGGTGTGGAATAACCCAACAAATCTAAAACACAGTTTCATTTAAGAGGCAACAACAGATTTGATGCAAAACATGGATTGTGGAATATATTCAGGTACAGTCGTGCTCAAAAGTATCTGAACGACCTGAATTGCATTTCACCTGATTCGAATGCAACCAACATAGAGCAGCTGTCTAGCATGTCCTTCAATCGCCCCTCGGTACAGTCGTTTGACTATTGATAATGGTTCCAACAAGTCACCACTGGAAAACACTACTTTGCATCGCAATAACTCAAGATGTAAAGTAATACCAAGGTACTACAAATATCAGGGAACATCTTATCACAGATAAGACGGTTCTTCAGGCTTGTAAGCTCACATTTATTACAATAAATGATATGCATGAAATGTTGCCACTCTCGTTATTACGTCAGATAGGTAATTCACGTAGTAAGTTCGTCGTATTCATGATTTCCTCTTCAAAATAACATACCGTACTTATTATTTAACACAAAATGAAATTAAAAAATTAAGTTATTCACGAGCAGCTAGTTGAGAATATGTATGAACTTCAAATGACACGACGAACCGTTTCGTTCTGCATATGGATTCAAACCCAGGTCATGCAGACTAAGCAAAGACTTCGTGACTGACGGAAACTAACAGTCATTCCTGACTAGGCATACAGAGAGTGATATACCTCGATTTTAGACAGTGTTGTTGTTGTTGTTGTTGTGGTCTTCAGTCCTGAGACAGGGTTGGTGCAGCTCTCCATGCTACTCTATCCTGTGCAAGCTTCTTCATCTCCCAGTACCTACTGCAGCCTACATCCTTCGGAATCTGCTTAGTGTATTCATCTCTTGCTCTCCCTCTACGATTTTTACCCTACACGTGGCCCTCCAATACTAAATTGGTGATCCCTCGATGCCTCAGAACATATTTTACCACCCGATTCTTTCTTCTAGTCAAGTTGTGCCACAAGCTCCTCTTCTCCCCAATTCTGTTCAATACCTCCTCATTAGTTATGTGATCTGCCCATCTAATCTTCAGCATTCTTCTGTAGCACCACATTTCTAAAGCTTCTATTCTCTTCTTGTGTAAGCTATTTATTGTCCACGTTTCACTTCCATACTTGGCTACACTCCATACAAATACTTCCAGAAACGACTTCCTGACACTTAAATCTATACTCGACGTTAACAAATTTTTCTTCTTCAGAAACGCTTTCCTTGCCATTGCCAGTCTACATTTTATATCCTCTCTACTTCGACCATCATTAGTTACTTTGCTCCCCAAATAGCAAAACTCTTTTACTACATTAAGTGCCTCATTTCCTAATCTAATTCCCTCAGCATCACCCGACTTAATTCGACTACATTCCATCATCCTTGTTTTGCTTTTGTTGATGTTCATCTTATACCCTTCTTTCAAGACACTGTCCATTCCGTTCAACTGCTCTTCCAAGTCCTTTGTTGTCTCTGACAGAATTACAATGTCATCGGCGCACCTCAAAGTTTTTATTTCTTCTCCATGGATTTGAATGCCTACTCCGAACTTTTCTTTTGTTTCCTTTATTGCTTACTCAATATACAGATTGAATAACATCAGGGATAGGCTACAACCCTGTCTCACTCCCTTCCCAACAACAACAACAACAACAACATCGTAAACATTGTTAACGGACGCAAATTCCAACGCAGCATCTATTGTCCTTGTTAACGAACTACGAGAGATGTTTAATATTGCTTCTTCTCAAGTAACTTACTTGAAATGCCGTGAGGCAAAGCTTTGTGTTGGACAGGGATTCGAACACAGGACCTAATTGGATTGTCATCGAAGCACAATCAACTGTGACATATCGGATTTTCTCGGCAGTAGCTAGATGTTTTAACTGAAATGACGAGACGAAACATTAATTTTTTCTTTCTCAGGACTCCAACCTGGCACCTATGGCTGTTATATTCTAGAGAAAACGAACGTTAAAAATGGGTTTGTTACTCCAGCAGCGACATGTGAGCATGTTTGAACTAGAAATAATATGACGAAGAGTTCACTGCTGACTGGGAATCGAGCCCCACACATATCGCTGTTGACTGCACACAAAGAGACGTCAGCTACCGAATTTTTCTCCACCAGCAGCTCGAAATAACATCCTTGAATTCACAACGATTTCACAAACAGTTCTGTATCTGACTGCGACTCAAAAACGTCAGATACCGTTAGTGTCGACAACGAATGAAAATACATTAAAAATCAAAATTATTAACCACCAGCAGATAGATGTTCTCATGCTAGAGCTTCGTAATACATAATGAAAGCTATAGTGCCAGGCTAGGATTCGAACCCTTTCACGCGCAACATGTGGAGGTGTTGAGGACTCTGCAGTTTTGAACAAACAACAAATTGCGGTAGAGCTGTATTGTCACGAAAGGATCAAATTCCGCGTTAAGGGTGGTCTGAGTTGCATTCCCAGATCAGAACCAGTTTTATCGAGATACAGAGCTCAAATAAAAGATGGAAAAAGTGTCCTGTGGCCCTAAACAGCGTTTGTTTCGTCTCTAGAAATAAATAACTAATATAAGAAAGCCTACTGTTGATAAACTTTCTACGTGTCGCAACTCCTGGCTTCATTGTGGTTCAACCTAACGTCTACTTAGTAGAGAAGGAATATCATGTTTAACATGAATGTCAGACGACAATGCCATTATACCTTCTTCACTTGGCGTAGCCAGAAGAGAACAGAATCTGTCTCTCCTTATCAAAAATCATCAGCAGAAGTTGGAATCGAACCCAGACCTTAAGCATATGAACCTAGCATCAATCCAAGAGACCACCAAATTCTCTTCCCCAGCACTCATTTTTCTATCATAACATCGTTGCGCCACAGTGGATGAGAATTCTGGCACACAGACTCCCTGTAGTGGTTTGCAGCATGTTCAGTACATTCATTTACTTGGTTGACCGAATCGCCATGAACTAGCTGCCTCGGCTACCCAGTGCATACATTCGACTCTATTTTGTAATCACCGAAATAAAATCACGTAACTGACACCTACACGGAACTGCCAACAGTGTAGGATGCAGAAATGTAAACAGCAAGTGTTCCTTGAGATACTCTGTTGCGCTATCTGTTTGTTAAAGCGTCGTGCAGTGCAAAAGAAAAGCTGTAAATGTCTGTCTCTCAGAAGTGTAGATCCGGCCATATGCATTATATCACAGCACTGTGCAATTCACAACTTGTGGAGGAATTGTTGTTGAGTTCTGAAGATTCTGTACCTATGTGTCAGGTAGTATCGTAACGGTAAGCGTCGCGCAGTGCTGATAACACGCCGCGAGTTTGGGTACTTTCATTGCTACATTTTTTAAAACGCCATACTGCTTTCTGCTGAAGTTATCGATCTAATGGAACTTTGAACATAATTCCCTTCACTTCTCAACCCAAAATAGTCGCATGTGGAAAAAGGGCTGTCTTCTGCGACATTTTGTTCTTTTCAGGTTTAATAGATGGCCAGGCTGCAGATGCATCTCGAAACTTTTGTATTATGTATGGGGAGAGCGCATCGTGCCAAAATACGTCATAAAATTATTTTCTACATTAGCCGTCGTGTGGCAGTGGCATTTTATTCTTCATAAAATCTTGTTTGACAGCTTTGACTCAGACAAGTTTTCTACATGCATGTAATCAATAAACTCCATGTGCATTGTCAGACTGTTATAGATAACATCAGAGAATTCGCATACATCATAGATGATTAATTTCTGTGTCATGGTAATTGTGCACTGTGCACTGTATTACAAGAAATGAAATAAAACTACCCACGATAACCTTACGACGAAAGTCTGTTTCAATAAAACTGTGTATCTCTCGGCCTCTATCGGCACGAATTAGTAAAATACTTATCACTTAGATTTCGATTTGGTCTGTGTTTGATTGGTATGCTGTGTCATACTCAAGTGCTATGCAAATGTGGCATTTCATAAATAAAGTTATGTATTCCTAGAAACCCAAAATTTGTTTGTCAGCGGCGAAAAGAGGCATTACCTGTTGTGCAGCATTGTAAGTTTTTCACTGTGGCACTAGGAGCCGAAAGTATTTTCTTGCGATTTCCTTATCGATGTGTGATCTGACTGCTTGTAGCTCTTTTGCAGAAGGTATAAAAACGTTACAGTCAGCAAGACTGCAACCGCAAACCATAACAGACGCTGTAAGTAGGCTGTTTAGGTTTTTATATTGGTAACGCCACGTACCGCACTGTATGAAAATCGCTGGCTGTGCTGTGTGCAGTCTGTGGCTGGGTGGCATTGTTGTAATATTCGCTTTTGTAGTGTTGGGCAGTTGGCTGTTAACAGAGCGTAGCTTTGCGTAGTTGGAGGTGAGCCGCCAGCAGTGGTGGATGTGGGGAGAGAGATGGCGGAATTTTGGGAGCTGACGATCTGGACGTGTGTACATCAGAAAGAGTAAATTGGTAATATTGGATATCATGGACGGTTTATATATTATGACTTTTGAACAATATTAAGGTAAATACATTGTTTGTTCTCTATCAAAATTTTTCATTTGCTAACTATGCCTATCAGTAGTTAGTGCCTTCAGTAGTTTGAATCGTTTATTTAGCTGGCAGTAGTGGCGCTTGCTGTATTGCAGTAGTTCGAGTAACGAAGATTTTTGTGAGGTAAGTGATTTGTGAAACGTATAGGTTAATGTTAGTCAGGGCCATTCTTTGGTAGGGATTTTTGAAAGTCAGATTGCGTTGCGCTAAAAATATTGTGTCAGTTTAGTGTTGATCAGAATAAGTAAAGAGAGTGATGTCTGAGTACGTTCAGTTTTGCTCAGCTGTTTGAAAATCAAATAATGTAAAAGGTTTATCAGCACAGTAATTCATTAATTTTTCAAAGGGGACGGTTCATATGTCGACCCTTAGCCTAGGATACCTCACTGGAATGTTCTAATTTTTTCTTGTAGTTTCTGTAATTAGTGTAGCTATTGTTTATTGCTATCGCGTAATTGTAGAGAGAATCTTCTTTGTAGTTGTAGTATTTCATTGTTGTACAGTAAAACAGTTGTTGCATGCATGTAGATTTGCACCAACTATTTCGCAGCTACGATTGCAATTAACGAGATATTGTTTTCAATGCTATTTAATGTGTTTTCTTATTTTGCTCTTCAAATTGTGCTTTTCGGTGTTTTCGTGTGAAATATTGTGACAATGATGGCGTGTGAAAAACGTAATACTAGGCTCCAAAGTAAGCTGAGAAATGACAGTGAAGACGAATTTTGTACTTACGTCATTTATTTTTCAAGATTTTTGAATTACAAAGAAAGTTTTCCATGATACATTTCATTCCATTGCTGTAATCTGTAACACCTGAGGGTATAATTACATTAATCCTCAGGGGGGTACACACCTACTTTGTGTACCATGTGTTTGTCAAGCACAAGGAGCCCTAGCTAATATGGTATTTGCTTATACAACTTTACGCATCGGTACCATATTTCTCTAACACATAAATTACACAGCTATCTGATCATTTAACTGAGAGAGACAAACATTTATTTTAGTACATCAATGACAGATGTTTACGTAATTACACAGTCGGATAACTTCACACTTATGAAATGGTATTTTGTCCATAGTTTGTGAACTGTTCATATTTTTTCTGAACCATTCTGATAGTATGAGAGCTTTGAATGACGTATTTGATATGGGATTATGATTTTTAAAGTACATTTGAGGTAGATGACACTATTGAAATGGGCATAGAATATTTTTAGGTTTTGAAATTATTGGAGGAAGCTACAACGTTTTTGAGATTTGACTGAGGTGTTATGATGTTATTACGACGACAATGTGTATTATGCTGTTGAGGTATGTTTATGATCAATAAGCTGATGCTATATGGGGAATTTGATTATGCTACGTATTTGTTATGATGAAATATTGAAGAAGTGTCGACGAATATGTATATGTGTAATAAGGTAAGGAATAATGAGTAGTGGTTAGGGACTCTGACTTGTGAAAAAGGATGTTGGAAACCAAGAATCGTACTTTAAGAGTTATGAAATGTGTGTAAATGCGTGAATGTATCACAATGACGGCGAAAATTTTTTGGACACTGTTATATTTATAGCATTTTGTTTCTACAGATTTGTAACGCAAATATTTCGACCTGTGAAATTTTATTTGTATCAAAATGTCACCGTAGCGGAAACTGGTGTTGTAAATATTTTGGTAAGGAAGGTAGGTCACTGTAAGCTCCCAGCTGCACGACAGTGGCCTGGAAAAAAGCGATTAGTGTGTACCTTTCAGAGGCACAGGTGGAGAAAAAAAGAGGCCATTATCCTCGCAATTGACATTTCTTTGTAGAAAGCATCGCAAATACGAAACGCCCAAACTTGAAAACATATGATTACACTGTGGAGCTCTTAATTTATGATATTGACTAAATTGCCTCATGGAATGATGAGAAACACTTTAACATCTATTGTCTTTTTAGTTGCGAGATTTTTTACTGCCTTTGGAGACGCCATTTGCCTAGTGAATGACGTTGCACACATTGATTTGTATATATTTGCTCATTTCATTTAATATCTAGTTTCTAGCTGCTCTGCAGCATTGGTTAAAATAAAATTGAATAGATGTACTAATATAGATATTTTATGCCTACAGATCCAGTAAATAATAATTTTATGATCTACTTCCAAAAAAATGAGGGAGCACCAAAAGACATTTCCACTTCTCAGGAATTGCAAACATAATTTTTGTCAGTAACTTGGTAACTTGTCGGCTAGAGTAAGTTACAGTTATGCATCACTCTAGTGTTAAGATGTGACACAGGTATTAGACATGGCCATCTTTAGTGTATTATTTTTTGTGTTTGAGCTTTGTAATGTTTAGATAAAAGTTATTGCATTTGCTGCTGCTGTTTGCCAGGCATTGTCCTACTGAATTTAACCTTGTGTTAAGCCAATTTTACTACTGATTTATTTTTCTTGTTTGCTGCATCTTGCCTTATATTAGTTGTAATGTAGCATTTGCTTTGCTAATTTATATATATTGCTACATGCTTTGCCAATTTACATTTTTTGTCATGGCTGTTTGTGTTAATTGTTTTGTGCTGCTGCATTGCCTCGTCCCTTAGTTTAGCATCTGAGCTCAGTAGATTTAAGTTAGCTTAAGATGGGGTAGGCTATATGAGAGAACGAGCTGTGATAAATTGGAAGAAATATATTGAGAAGCTATAACAAAATGGTTTGGCCAAACAAGAATTTTGAAAGGGAATATGAACAAAAATTAGGGTTTAGGGACAACAGGTTTAGGTAGGATTTTCTTGGAAATAAATGATGCGGTAAGATAATGGAAAATAAATAACGAGGTAAGAAATAAGTGAACATATAAATACAGAAAGCATGCTTGGATTTGATTTTTTTGGTGGAAACAAATGTTGAAATAAGATGAAAGATCTATGGAATGAAGTTTTGGGTTGGACTGCAGTACCAAATGTTAAACTGAAAACAAACCGTACCCTTTCCTCTTGTGTTATTCTGCTATGTGTTTGTGTAGCCTTGTGTATTTGTTTTTTCCTGTCTTTATGTGTAGAGCTGATAAGATTTATGTTGTACAATTTTTCTAATACTAAGCTACATTCACTATGATGAGGCATACTGTTATCCTCGAATATAATTTGCATTAATAATATGTTATTTACTTTGTAAAGATGTTTAGACACTACTAATTCTGTTCTGTTTCAATGCTCATATGTGAAATTAAAGTTTCGAAAACTATTCTCATTACTTTATATATTTACTTGTTTCATAATTCCTGTAACACTGATGTACATGTTTAGTTCTATTCTTTTGGAAAGCCAGTGTTACTACAAATGTTATCTGTATTATTGTGTTTTAATGATGTTTCCTGTATCTTTGTAATTGTATTCTCATGTTATAAAATTGTAATGGAGACCAGTTCAGCAAATTAAGTAACTTGTAAGCATTCGTTTCAGTGCACACGTTTCTGTTGATCATAATATATGCACAATATGTGAGAAGCTGGGACTGTTAGTGTTTGCATGTGTGTTGATAATTCAGGAAGGGACTGGTTAACAGCATTGCTGGTTCTAAGGACAATTCCAGAAACTTTGTGAGTGCACAAGTGGTGGTTTATAGACTTGTTATATTCGCCGCAAGACTCTTTGATGGTGATTGGGCACCTGCATGTTTTAATGTAACCTGCGAGTAATTACTGATGTTTGATATTAACATGAAAAGGATTCCGTGGACGGGGAAGAACCTCTTCTTGGGCAACTACTTCCATAATGACCAAGAGGCATTAAATGATCTTCAAGCACATGTGTTCCAGCAACGGTATGAAGAAAATGATAGTAACAATGGCGGTAATAATCGAATTATCCGGTAACTTCACACTTCACAGAGGATTTTCTCGAACTAAAAAATTTGCTGAATTAGTGAATATTTCAAAATGGCTTTGCAACGAGGCTGTGATGCGTAGAGGAGTCTTTACATCCTGCTGACATGAGAATAGCATAATCTTCACGTCAGAACATTGCATCTACTTAACCATTTAATAGACTCGCTGTTTTTCCAACGTGACTAATTTTGTAAGCTAAGCACATCATTCGTTACAGCACACTCCTGGGGCTGGGAAATGTAGCCACAATGGTCTGGTGGAACGAACTATCACAGGTGCAATGCATGGGTTCAGGCATTTACTTTTAAGAGGCACAAACAGATTTACTTTACCTCTGGAAACCTCAAGAGAAAGACGTTATAATCCAGAATCCGCATTAAACATCACGTTCCTTCGTTACCAATTGGGTAGAACCGTTTTACGTTGGGAAATGACATAGGCGGAAATCATGATAAACAGAAATACTGTCTCCGGTAAACTTACTTACATTAGGACATTTTATTTTATTTGATGAAACGATAGCCATTTAAAGGAACAGGTCTCTTATTTTTCTTGTACTTGATTGAACTAGAGACGTTGAAAAATTTGGTGCTGGACTGTGATTCGAATTCGTATCTCATCTTTTGAGGATCTGAATCTCTCGGAACAGTATCGCTCAGTCATTTCGTTCCTTTTCCCAAGACTGCAACCTTCTCTAGGTCTCCTCCAAAGGTAAGTATGTGGGTCCGAATCCTGATCCAGTAGAAAAATATTCATAATTTCATTTCAAGCCCTGTCACGTGCATACCAGTCTGCTAGTGAAAATTAACGTGCATTTTTAATGTCTGGCCATGTGTTGCCAACAATCGCAGTAGGTGTCGTCATTTCTGGTCAAACACGCACACATCTTACTGTTGGTGAGTAAGCAAGTGTTACTTAAGCTATGTTCGTGGTTGATAAAGAAGGACGGTAGGTGTGCGGTTCGATTGTCGCTCAGGCGCAAAATTTGTATCCTTATTTTAGATTCAAACATCTAGCAGTTGGTAAGAAAAACCGATACGTAACATTTGACTTTACTTAGTTAACAATCCGATTGCGTGCTGGGTTCGTATCTCCGTCACAGAACTTCACATCATGCGATTCATCTTTAAATGCATGAACACTTTGTTCCTTCTGAATGGAGGCATATCAGACATCTTTCGTGGTTAGTTAACAGGGACGAAAGGGTCTTTACAGGAGTCCCAGTATATTACAAAACTGTCCTCTTTTTTTTTAAGTTTAGATTTGGTTACTGATATTGGCGAAAATTTCTGTAATTCGTGCCTCTTCATGACTGGTCAGCAATATGATATGATCAGATTAGATTAGATTAATACTTGTTCCGTAGATCATGAATACGACATTCTGTAGTGATGTAGAACGTGTCATTTTAATGAAAAATTTCTTTACATACCATGATTCAGTTACTTTGCAACAATTTTTTACTCTCTCTCTCTCTCATTCTTTTTTATTTTTATCTCTCTCCCTCACTCTCTCTCTCTTTTCTCTCTCTCTCTCTCTCTCTCTCTCTCTCTCTCTCTCTCTCTCTCACACACACACACACACACACACACACACACACACACACACACACTCACACACACACACACACACGCGCACACACGCACACAGTCTTTTTTTTATTTTTATTTGTTTGTTGTGCTCGACTATCGGCGAGTACGAAAACGTTCGTCAATGATTTTCCTAGTTTTGAGTACACTTACGAAAGATATATAAAAACAACTATGAGAGTTGCTGATTTATGAAGCTTAGTTTGCAGTCAGATCTAAGTATTATTGGTAACTACGCTCCAGTCCCTAAACCCAGTTACAGCAATGTGAATCGGACGGATTACGTATTCCAGGCCGTAGCAGTCGCGTCTTCGAGACGTCAGCTATGGTCACTTCCCAGCCCACTGTAGGATCACATCGGATCGTCTTCTTCTTGCTGGTAATGTAACTGAGATTTGGCGACAAGGTAATGTATATTTGGCAACTCTGTGATTGACGTGTTACTTCCTGGTGCGCACGGAATTAAGCCTCAAAGTTCACTTGATTTTTCCTGTCATTTCCATTGAATAATCTGAGCTATTATTAACGCCTGAGCTGTAACAAAAGATTGTAAATTTACGGTTTTCTGACCAGGAAAGTCGTTGCACGTGAAAATTGCATCTAATCTCGTCCTTTAAATAGCGGTTTACGAGTTCTAGCCACTACTGGTCTCGTAAGAACACACGTGACGCATCCCTATTCGCTAGCTCTGTGGACACGTGCTAACCTGAGAGAAAGCGTCTGTTATGGTTTGCCGTTCCAGTCTTGCTGAGTGTAACGTTTTTATCCCTTCTGTGAGAGAGCTACAAGCAGTCAGATCACACATCGATAAGGAATCGCAAGAAAATACTTTCGGCTCATAGTGCAATGGTGAAAAAGTTACAATGCTGCACAACAGGTAATGCCTCTTTCCGCTGCTGACAAACAAATTTTGGGTTTCTAGGAATACATAACTTTATTTATGAAATGCCACATTTGCATAGCACTTGAGTATGACACAGCATACCAATCAAACACAGACCCAATCGAAATCTAAGTGATAAGTATTTTACTAATTCGTGCCGATAGAGGCCGAGAGATACTCAGTTTTATTGAAACAGACTTTCGTCGTAAGGTTATCTTGGGTAGTTTTATTTCATTTCTTGTAATGCAGTGCACAATTTTCATACGGTTTCTTTTAGTGTTGTTAAGACATTATTTACCATGACACAGAAATTAATCATCAACGATGTATGCGAATTCTCTGAGGTTATCTATAACAGTCTGTCAATGCGCATGCAGTTTATTGATTACATGCATGTAGAAAACTTGTCTGAGTTAATGCTGTCAAACAAGGTTTTATGAAGGATAAAATGCCACTGACACACTACAGCTAATGTAGAAAATACTTTTATGACGTATTTTGGCACGATGCGCTCTCCCCATACATAATACAAAAGTTTCGAGATGCATCTGCAGCCTGTCCATCTATTAAACCTGAAAAGAACAAAATGTCGCAGAAAATAGCCCTTTTTCCACATGCGACTATTTTGGGTTGAGAAGTGAAGGGAATTATGTTCGAAGTTCCATTAGATCGACAACTTCAGCAGAAAGCAGTATGGCGTTTTAAAAAATGTGGCAATGAATGTACCCAAACTCGCGACGTCTTATCAGCACTGCGCGACGCTTACCGTTACGCTACTAGCTGACCCATGGGTACAGAAACTTCAGAACTGAACAGCAATTCCTCCACAAGTTGCGAATTGCACAGTGCTGTGATATAATGCATATGACCGGATCTAGACTTCTGAGAGACAGACATTTACAGCTTTTCTTTTGCACTGCACGACGTTTTTAACAAACAGATAGCGCAATAGAGTATCTCAAGTCGAAAGGATCACTTGCTGTTTACATTTCTGCATCCTACACTGTTGGCAGTTCCGTGTAGGTGTCAGTTACGTGATTTTATTTCGGTGATTACAAAATAGAGTCGAATGTATGCACTGGGTAGCCGAGGCAGCTATTTCATGGCGATTCGGTCAACCAAGTAAATGAATGTACTGAACAAGCTGCAAACCACTACAGGGAGTGTGTGTGCCAGAATTCTCATCCACTGTGGCGCAACGTTGTAATGGTAGAAAAATGAGTGCTGGGGAAGATAATTTGGTGGTTTCTTGGATTGATGCTAGGTTCATATGCTTAAGGTCTGGGTTCGATTCCAACTTCTGCTGATGATTTTTGATAAGGAGAGACAGATTCTGTTCTCTTCTGGCTACGCCAAGTGCAGAAGGTATAATGGCATTGTGGTCTAACATTCATGTTAAACATGATATTCCTTCTCTACTAAGTAGACGTTAGGTTGAACCACAATGAAGCCAGGAGTTGCGAGACGTATAAACTTTATCAACAGTAGGCTTTCTTATACTAGTTATTTATTTCTAGTGACGAAACAAGCGCTGTTTAGGGCCACAGGACACTTTTTCCATCTCTTATTTGAGCTCTGTATGTCGATAAAACTGGTTCAGATCTGGGAATGCAACTCAGACCACCCTTAACGCGGAATTTGATCCTTTCGTGACAATACAGCTCTACCGCAATTTGTTGTTTGTTCAAAACTGCAGAGTCCTCAACACCTCCACATGTTGCGCGTGAAAGGGTTCGAATCCTAGCCTGGCACTATAGCTTTCATTATGTATTATGAAGCTCTAGCATGAGAACATCTATCTGCTGGTGGTTAATAATTTCGATTTTTAATGTATTTTCATTCGTTGTGTCTGACGTTTTTGAGTCGCAGTCAGATACAGAACTGTTTGCGAAATCATTGTAAATTCAAGGATGTTATTCCGATCTGCTGGTGGAGAAAAATTCGGTAGCTGACGTCTCTTTGTGTGCAGTCAACAACGATATGTGTGGAGCTCGATTCCCAGTCAGCAGTGAACTCTTCGTCATATTATTTCTAGTTCAAACATGCTCACATGTCGCTGCTGGAGTAACAAACCCATTTTTAACGTTCGTTTTCTCTAGAATATAGCAGCCATAGGTCCCAGGTTGGAGTCCTGAGAAAGAAAAAAATAATGTTTCGTCTCGTCCTTCAGTTAAAACATCTAGCTACTGCCGATAAAATCCGATATGTCACAGTTGATCGTGCTTCGATGACAATCCAATTAGGTTCTGGGTTCGAATCCCTGTCCAACACGAAGCTTTACCTCACGGCATTACAAGTAAGTTACTTGTGAAGAAGCAATATTAAACATCTCTCGTAGCTCGTTAACAAGGACAAAAGATGCTGCGTAGGAATTCGCGTCCGTTAACAATGTTTACGTTATGTAATTTAAAGTTGATATTTGCTAATTGATACTGTCTAAAATCGAGGTATATCACTCTCTGTATGCCTAGTGACTAATGACTGTTAGTTTCCGTCAGCCACGAAGTCTTTGCTTAGTCTGCATGACCTGAGTTTGAATCCATATGCAGAACGAGACGGTTCGTCGCGTCATCTGAAGTTCATACATATTCTCAACTAGCTGCTCGTGAATAACTTAAATTTTTAATGTCATTTTGTGGTAAATAATAAGTACGGTATGTTATTTTGAAGAGGAAATCACGAATACGACGAACTTACTACGTGAATTCCCTATCTGACGTGATAATGAGAGTGGTAACATTTCATGTATGTCAATTATTGTAATAAATGTGAGCTTACAAGCCTGAATAACCGTCTTATCTGTGATAAGATGTTCCCTGATATTTGTAGTGTCTTGGTATTACTTTACATCTTGAGTTATTGCGATGCAGAGTAGTGTCTTCTAGCGGTGACTTGTTGGAACCATTATCAATAGTCAAACGACTGTACCGAGGGGCGATTAGAGGACCTGCTAGACAGCTGCGCTATGTGGGTTGCATTCGAATCAGGTGAAATGCAATTCAGGTCGTTCGGATACTTTTGAGCAGGACTGTACATATTATAATTCTTAGGCAATTTTAGTAACCCTCATCAAAGACACGATCACTTGACAATGCTCATTTGCATTAAGAACATTACTGCACTGATGATGTACAGATGTCCGATTTCACATAATATTCACGCCATTTATTATTATTAATAAAATATACAAATCAGTCGGTTCTTCCAAGATATTCGTCAATGAAGTACAACGGAGTTGTCCATCAATAAATCCTCTGTGGTTCTTCATAAACTAAAACTGAACTTTTTATAGCTGCTGCCTAGTTATTACACTAGACTCGCATTCGATAGGACGACGTTTCAATGCCCCGTTCGGCCATCCTTATTTAGGTTTTCCGTGATTTCCCTAAATCGCTCCAGGCAAATGCCGGGATGGTTCCTTTGAAAGGACGCAACCGACTTCCTTCCCCGTCCTTCCCTAATCCAATGAGGCCGATAACTTCGCTGTCTGGTCTCCTTCCCCAAACAACCCAACCCCCCTAGTTATTAAAAATGTATGTTCCTGAATAAAGGACCCTTTATGGGTCAAAGTAAATGACTTTAAAACTTTATGAAGATTATCTTACTTCTAGTGACGATTTCATTAACTGAGCTGTTGGTTTCAAGAAGAAATTGATTGTATGTGACAAGTTTCAAAAACGTATAAATGAGTTGGGAAGCAGTTGATAACATCCCCAGTTCCTTTGACAGGCGTCTGTAGGGTGGTCTTGAGTGTACAGCACAAATAAGTTGTATTATATGCTTTAGGCGTCGGAAAACTTGATAATTTATTCCAAAAAACGGTGTCTTACGATGTTTTTTTTTTTAATTTTTATGTCTACTATATCTGCCAACATTCGCGTTGCAAATGAAGAATTATTTAGGCACTTCAGTAATCTTTTGGTCTGCTACTATCAATTGAATTTACTATCGGGTTGTAATTCAAAGAAAATAACACTATCCATCTGTTCTATCTGGTTGTCATGATACTGTGGACATATATCGGAATAAAACCTCTTACAAGTTCTGAACTGCATGTTTTCTACACTGGCATACAGAAGGCAGACAGCGACTTGCACTATAAAAAGAACTGAGACCTGTAAGCGTTGTGATTGCGCTCCATGGTCCAGTTGCGTGGACCGAAATTTACCGCTAGGCGTTTCTGATCATGTCTAAATCAATTTTACGTTAGAGATAATACGGCGAATGTCTGGACAGCAATAATTACGCTTTTTTCTGAACATTTCAGGATTAATGAATGAGCTTTGTATTGGAGTTCAGGTATTTCTGAGCCTACCGTACATCAATGATATTATTTCCTGTGCTTGAATTTCATTCAGTTCATCCTCATCCATTCCACCAATTTCATGGCAGTAAATTCAATTCAATTGGTGTATACTCTCTTTTCTGTCGCCAACTGTTTTAAT
Organism: Schistocerca americana; assembly: GCF_021461395.2. NCBI lineage: Eukaryota > Metazoa > Arthropoda > Insecta > Orthoptera > Acrididae > Schistocerca > Schistocerca americana. The sequence goes on along the minus strand of NC_060125.1, from coordinate 208,782,737 downwards.
GGGCGAGAAGGGCAGCGACGCCACTTGTTTCTCCATTATAAATGATGCCGTCACGAAGTTAGCTAAGGTTTCTGCTTTTTTCCGTACGAGATGTCTTTTCGCATCCGTTTAGCTATTCGAATGCAACGTCACTCATAGTGAGTCCATTCAACATATGTATTATTTTGGCCGATATTAAAGTAATAGTAAAAACCAGAGCAGGTCAGAATAGGACTAGCGCACTGAGGCTTCGTAAAAACGTAATTTTATATGCAGACAATCCATCTGTTCCGTAAATGAGAATCTCAAAGAATTTCGCCTGTTAATATTGGTAAGATGTTGTTCTCGTTGATTCCAAGGGTTTCGAGAACGTCTTAATTTCCAGTTTGAAATTGGATAACAAACAACAAAAGAAAGAGAACTTCGTGTATTATCTACATCTGCATCTACATCTACATGGATACTCTGCACATAACATTTAAGTGCCAGGCAGAAGGTTCATCGAACCACCTTCACAATTCTCCATTATTCTAATCTCGCATAGCGCGCGGAAAGAATGAACACCTATATCTTTCCGTACGAGCTCTGATTTCCCTTATTTTATCGTGGTGATCGTTCTTCCCTATGTAGGTCGTTGTCAACAATATATTTTCGCATTCAGAGCAGATAGTTGGAGATTGGAATTTCTGAGAAGATTCCGTCACAACGAAAAATGCCTTTCTTTTAATGATTTCCAGCCCAAAACTTGTTTCATTTCTGTGACACTCTTTCCCATATTTCGCGATAATACAAAACCTGCTGCCATTCTTTGAACTTTTTCGATGTACTCCGTCAGTCATATCTGGTAAGGATCTCACACCACGCAGCAGAATTCTAAAAGAGGACGGACAAGCGTAGCGTAGGCGGTCTCCTTCGTAGGTCTGTTACATTTTCTACGTCTCCTGCCAATAAAACGCAGTCTTTGGTTAGCTTTCCCGCAAACAACAGAAGACGGCTCTTCAGATTTTCTCCCAAATAGTTTATATAGATAAGGAACAGCAACGGGCCTATAACACTACCTTGGGGAACGCCACAAATCACTTCTGTTTTACTCGATGGCTTTCCGTCAATTACTACGAACTGTGATCTCTCTGACAGGAAATCGCAAATCCAGTCACATAACTGAGACGATATTCCATAAACACGCAGTTTCACTACGAGCCGCTTGTCTGGTACAGTGTCAAATGCTTTCCGGAAATCCAGGAATACGGAATCGTTCTGAAATCCCTTGTCCATCTCACTCAGCAGTTCATGTGAATAAAGAGCTAGTTGTGTTTCACAGGAACGATGTTTCCTAAACCCATGTTGACTGTGTATCAATAGACTGTTTCCTTCGAGGTAATTCACAATGTTCGAAAACAATATATGTTCTAAAATCCTGCTGCATATCGACGTTAACGATATGGGCCTGTAATTTAGTGGATTACTCCGACTATCTTTCTTGAATATTGGTGTGACCTGTGCAACTTTCCATTCTTTGGGTACGGATCTTTCGTCGAGCGAACGGTTGTATATGAATGTTAATGCATCAGCATACTCCGACGGGAACCTAATTGGTATACATTCTGGACCAGAAGACTTGGTTTTAAGTAATTTAAGTTGCTTCACAACTCCGAGGATACCTACTTCTATGTTACTCATGTTGGCAGTTGTTCTCGATTCGAATTCTGGAATATTTACTTCGTCTTCTTCCTTTGTGAAGGCATTTCGGAATGCTGTGTTTAGTAACTCTGCTTTGGCAGCACTGTCTTCGATAGTATCTCCATTGTTATCGCGCAGAGAAGGCACTGATTGATTCTTGCAACTAACATACTTCACATACTACCAGAATCTCTATGGATTTTCTGTCAGGTTTCGAGACAAAGTTTCGTTGCGGGAACTGCTATAGGCGTCTCGCATTGAACTCCGCGCTAAATTCCAAGCTTCTGTAAATGATCGCCAATCATGAGGATTTTGCTTCTGTTTAAATTTGGCATGTTTGTTTCGTTGTTACTGCAACAGTGTTCTAACCCGTTTTGTGTCCCAAGGAGGATCAGCTCCGTTGTTTGTTAGTTTATTTGGTATAAATCTCTCAATTGGTGCCGATACTATTTCTTTGAATGTAAGCCACATCTGGTGTATACATATATTATTTATTTTGGAATGAGTGGAGATTGTCTCTCAGGAAGGCGTCAAGTGAATATTTATCTGCTTTTTTGAATAGGTATATTGTTCGCTAGTTTTTCGATGATTTGGGATTACAATATTCAATCTCGCTACGACAATCCTGCATTCACTAACCCCTGAATCGGGTTTGATGCTCGTTATTAACTAAGGATTATTTGTTGCTAAGCGGTCAAGTGTGTTTTCACAACCGTTCACTATTCGCGTGGGCTTATGAACTAATTTCTCGAAATAATTTTCAGAGAATGCGTTTAGCACAATTTCGGATGATATTTTATGCGTACCTCGGGAATTAAACATATATTTTCGCCAACATATCGAGGATAAATCAAAGTCACCACCAACTGTTATCGTATGAGTCGGGTACGTCATTGAAATCAAACTCAAGTTTTCTTTGAACCTTTCAGCAACTGTATTATGTGAAATGGAAGATCGGTAAAAGGATCCAATTATCATTGTATTCCGGTTGCAAACAATGACCTCTGCCCATACTAACTCACAGCAAGTATCTACTTCAATTTCGCGACAAGTTAAACTTCTTCTGACAGCAACAAACACGCCACTGCCAACCGTATTTAGCCCATCTTTTTGGAACACCGTTAGGTGCTTCACAAAAATTTCGGCTGAGCTTATATCCGAATTTTGTCAGCTTTCAATGCTTATAACAATTTGAGCACCAGTGCTTTCTATTGACGCTTGGAGCTGTGGTACTTTCCCAACACAGCTACGACAATTTACAACTGTTATACCAATGGTTCCTATGTTCAGCCTGCACCCTTTGTGACTAAAGCTCTTCCTGTGTTTTCCCTAGACCCTCTAACATAAAAAACTGCCCAGTCTACGCCACACAGCCCCTGCTAGCCATGTAGCCGCTTCCTGCGTATAGTGGACACCTGACCTATTCAGCGGAACCCGAAACCCAACCACCCTTTGGCGCAAGTCGAGGAATCTGCAGCCTGCACGGTCGCAGAACCGTCTGAACCTCTGATTCAGACCCTCCACTCGGCTCTGTACCAGAGGTCCGCAATCGGTCCTGTCGACTACGCTGCAAATGGTCAGTTCTTCTTTCATCTTGCAAGCAAGACTGGCAGCCTTAACCACTTTTGTTAGCCGCTCGAAACCAGAAAGAATCTCTTCCAAAGTGACACGCATCATTGGTACTGACGTGAGCATCCACCTGCAGTTTGCTGAACCCTGTGCTCTTCATGGCATCCGGAAGGACCCTTTCCACATCTGGAATGACTCCACCCAGTATGCACACGGAGTGTACATTGGTTTTCTAACCCTCCTTGCCAGCCAAGTCCCTAAGGGGCCCCATAAAGCACCTAACGTTGGAGCTCCCAACTGCTAATAATCCAACCCTCTGCGATTGCCCGGACTTGCAGGCTGAGTGGTTTCCTCTGAAACAGGACGAGGGACAGTATCTGGCTCAGCGACAGTGTCAGCCACAGTCAGCACCTGGAACCCGTTTGACAGACAAACCGGGGAGGCCATACGTGCCGCAGCCTGGGAAGTCTTTCGCCGCCTCCTTCGCCTTGGGGCGACCTCCCACTCGACCACAGGTGAGGGATCGGCCTCAGTGCGACCAGTAACTGGGTTTGCCACCGGTGAGGACCGATCGGAGGACTCTTACGTGCTGGGCGTCCGTTGGATCCCCACGGCCGGCCCACAACACTGGCGCCCATCCACTGCAGCCTCAAGCTGTGTAACGGAAGCCACCACAGCCTGAAGCTGAGAGCGAAGTGTCACCAACTCGGCTCGCATCCGCACACAACAATCGCAGTTCCTGTCCATACTAAAGACCGTGGAAAACTGAACTCAAAATGGTTCAAATGGCTCTGAGCACTATGCGACTTAACTTCTCAGGTCATGAGTCGCCTAGAACATAGAACTAATTAAACCTAACTAACCTAAGGACATCACACATATCCATGCCCGAGTCAGGATTCGAACCTGCCACCGTAGCGGTCGCTCGGTTCCAGACTGTAGTGCCTAGAACCGCACGGCCACTCCGGCCGGCAAAACTGAACTATTCAGAGAAACGGACTATCTGCGCGTGCTGCGCAACTCTACTGTAGACCCTGACGAAAACGCACGAACTGTGTCTAGTAATACGCAGAGATTAAAAAACCTAACTACCGAAGCGCTCAAGTGAAAGTAAATAACTTGCCCCTGATTAGGAACTTTTAATATGTCACAAAATCGGTTTACTTTCTGACGCAAACGAAAACGCGAGAACTGTGGCTATTAGATATTAAATTTGCACGCAGAAACTCAAGAAACTAAGCTATTAAAACACAAAGATGATACAATAAAATTCGCTCCTGGTTAGGAATTCGTAAATGACACAAAAGCGTTTACTTCCCTGTTGCTGCGTCTGTCTCGGTGCCTACAATTTAACAATTTTAGTATTTTTTTCTTTCCTTGTATTCTGAAATATTTCTTCGTGACGAATTTCATGATTCCATACCAAGAGGAAGTACCCATAAGTTATTAGTGAGTGAGTTTACGAGTATCGCTATATATGACATAAATTTTGGTTGGATTGACTTAGAAGCTTCGCTTTCTTACATCGCCAAAGGATCTTAGGCCTTAATATGCGACATAAATTTCAACCTGATAGTTTACCCGTTCCTGAGAAAAAGGATTTTGAAAAGCCAGGCAGAGAGACAGACAACAAAGTGACCCTATAAGCGCTCAGTTTTTACCAACTGAGGTTCGCAACCATAAAAGCACGTGGTATGTTTGCCTTTCCTAGACGGACCTGTAATTCTCTGAAATTGTTAAGTCTGAATAAGACATCTGTGACAGCCGGTTTTCATTGAGTGGGTGCTACACCTTGTGTGCCGTTATCATGTAATATTCTCTTGAAATGTTAAACGTCCTACGTAGAGACTTCTGGAAACGTTTAATGATTTTTTTAATATCATTCTGGTAGTATATGTCCGTTACGATAATGACATTTATATAACTAGAAAATTTTTTATATCCTGAATCAGGATTTCAAGGAAACACTAAGGATCCGAGGCAGCGATGGCAACCCCTGAGGGGCAACCCTCAGTGTTTATACTAATGAAAAGACGTATCCACTCCAGAGGCACAGGCAAGTCTCTTCCAATGGCTGCTGTAGATATGTGTCCATGATACCTGACGTAGAGAAGTGCTTCTATGCATTTTATAGTTTTTTGTTTTCACCAAAGGTTATAATTCTCCTCTATCAAAGACTGTGCTGATAGTATTCTTGCAATCTCCATATGCGTGTAATTATCCTCTTTATTAATGACTGATCCAGGCGTAATCTAATCACTAAGTGACATGGTTCCAAAAACTCCTTAGCCTAGTATATTCAGTTTCATTTTCATATCGTTCCTCACTACAAACGATATTGAGCGTATTGAAAAATTTTTAGAGGGAGGTTTGGAATTTCTATAGATTGAGCTTTAAATTAAGGAGCAAGGCGGGGTCCAGTGAAATAATGACTCAAACTCCTGACACAGTTCTTCGGTGAAGGTTAGTGCGAAGGAAACCACGTCGATTGTGTCATGCACCTGAAACCAGAAAGCTGTGGAAGCATCGAAACAATATACACTGGCGAAAGAAAATCGCAAATACTAAAAAGAAGTTGTATGACATAAACATGTTCTAACCGACGCAAAGTCATTGAGTAAAACATGCTTTCTGGCGTTCCCCAAAGTAGTGTTACAGGCCCTGTGCTGCTCCTTATCTATATAAACTATGTAGGAGACAATCTGAGGAGCTGTTTTAGATTGTTTCCAGAAGATGCTGTTATTTATCGTCTAGTAAACTCATCAGAAGATCAAAACAAAAGTTATCTGTATGGTGCGAAAATTGGCAATTGACCCTAATTAATAAAAAGTGAGGTCATCCACATGCGGGCTAAAAGGAATCCGTTAAACTTCGGTTACACGATAAATCAGTCAAATGTAAATGCCGTAAACTCAACGAAATACCTAGGTATTATAATTATGAACAACTAAAATTGGAAGGAAGACACAGAAAATGTTGAGGGGAAGGCAAAACAAAGCCTTCGTTTTATACGCAGAACAGAAAATGTAACAAATCTACTAAAGGGTCTGCCTACATTATGCTTTTCCTTCATCTTTAGGAGTACTGGTGCGCGGTCTGGAATCCTTACTAGATAGGGTTAACTGAGTACATCAAGGAAGTTCAAACAAAAAGGGCACGTTCTGTATTATGGCGAAACAGGGGAGAGAGTGTCGCTGACATGACACAGTATTTGGCGTGGACATCATTAAAACAAAGGCGTTTTTCGTTGCGGTGGAATCTCTTCACGAAGTTTCAATCAACATGTTTCTCCTCCGAATGCGAAAATGTTGGTATCTGTGGATTTCTGCTCAGTTGAAGTGGTCGGTATAGAAAGCAGAAATCTACACACACCAGTATTTGAATGCTGGCCCCTATTTTGACCAGAAATGAGGTTTAATCTTCCTGTATGTCGGCCAGGGGCCTGAAGATGGCGTAGTTAATCGCCGAAACTGGTAGTCAAATGAAATAAGTTTGCAAATCAGTCTGCTGAAAGGTGTTTGATTTGACATCCTGAAACGAACCCGTAGCTGTCTGTAGCTAGTAAGAAAAATGCTACACGGTACCCAGGTCCCTGCATTGCCCATATCGTCATTATATTCTGCCTGTCACACGAACACCTAAATACATCACTACTGTTTGATGATACAACGACGAAGAGTTGACTGAGGCAGCGTGAAGTGGCCAAGACTACCAGCTAGTTCCGTATGAAGCATGTTCTATCAGGCAAGACCTCTCCCCCCCCTCACCCTTGTCTTCCCCTTCTCCCACGCCAAGACGCTGCATGCGAGAGGTGGCGAAAAGAGCCGCTAGGGAGCGTGAGGCAGGGAAGGCGGCGGGCGGGATCTTACAAATGTACACAATGTGGCGCCGCATGGCACAGATTCCTCTGGTGTTACCACTGACTGAATACTGAGTGAAAGCAGATTTCGTACCCTAAAATATATATAGCAAGAAACAGTTTTCGTCGAGCCTAAGAGCCAGGGAAATTCTGAATGGAAACTGAATCCGCTTGCATTTGGAAAACTCTCTGAATCCTGAAAATTTATTATATTTTCGCGTTGGAAGACGTGTTGCATGGCCTGTTATATGGCAGTAGTCACAGAAACTTGAGTTATATAACACACCGGCTGCTTAATCAGAACGAAACACTCTGGTTAAAAGAGAAATTCAAAATGAGATAATGTGTTAGAAATTTGGACATCTATGATCTCATGCTAACTGTTGTTGGCATATTTTGCAAGATTTTTCTTAAATTTATCTAGAGTTTATTGGATGATAATACCAACAACTGGGTGCAATATAAAGAAAGCGCTGTGCATTTAAATAAGGCCCAGAATGAGAAGATGATTAATATTTCTTCCATTTATGAATTTCAGAAAATGTCATTTGAATATAACCTTTTGTAGGAATGTAAATAGAGTGCATTAGTTTGTGTCTGCAGACGTAGGAGGTGGACTTGAGGTAGACATTTTATAGTGCATGGGTAAAAATGACACACTTTTGTTAACTGTGTTACTTGTAGTCAAGCTGGCGAAAGCTGTAATAGAAAGTACTTATCTTCTTCTGATGACATTACAGTTGTTTATCTAACTGTCATTGTAGCTTCTTGTATAATGATGATTGTGTTGCAAGTATGGACTCGCTATCTAGATTGGGTTCCGATAGTAGACTTCAATGCTTGGCATGTTTTCTGCCCCGTTTCTTATTTCTCTTTATTGTTATTTTAACTCTCTGCCCTATATGAGACGCGTGGGTTGTCTGCGGTACAATATTCTGCTCTTCAGCCAAGCGAGTTAAAGGAAATATAACGAGAAAGAGAAAACAAATTATTGCTGTTTTCATGTTTAAATTAAAAATCAAAGACAGATCGTTAAAAAACGAAAGCATATATGGTTTAGAATCACATTGTACAATGATGAAATTCTTCTAAGAAATAAAACATTGAAGCACTGCACTTTCATTTAAGAACTAAAGGACCAGCCTTGGTGAGAAGTATTTCAGGAGGAGAGAATATGTTCCTTGGGGCTGTGGATGTGGGTAGAAAAAACAGGAGTCGCTTGGGGAGGAAAACTATGGAGGTGAAGGTAGGTGTTGGAAATAGAGAAGATGTTAGGAATACAGAAGGTGGGAAAGACACCTAGTGAGGAAGAGTTTGGTGTGAGGGTAGGGTATTGGTAACAAGGATGGGGATACATGTAGAGGGAAAAGGAGAGAGATACCCTGATGAGAAGTGGGATAAATGGGGAGACTTAAAGTTGGTAGGAAGGATAAATATTGGGGTGGATTGGGGTGGATCACATTGTCTGAGAGAGGGATGTGGTTGAAGTTTCTATGGAATGGGATGTGTAGTGTAAGTATAGGAATGGTGTGCTGTGTTTGTAAAGGCGCAGAAGCACAGAAATATGGCGATCAGAGAGAAGACAGTGGCGTTATTGAACTCTAGTTTACGGCTCGTATAGGAGATGCAGAGGTGTTCGATGTGGGGGAGGAAGGGTGGGAAATTGATTAGGTGGTAAATGATCCAATTGGGGGAAGATAAACAGAAGCAGTAAGCGAGATGGAGTGCACAACATTCGAGGATTTGGAGGTACTTACACAAGTTTGGTGGGGCGGATGTTCATGGAACATTTGCATAGCTGATGATGGGGTGGGTCAGGGTTTTGTAGTTGAGGAGAGTATTGGAGGCGTGTAATCTTCAATCCCCCATTTCTCCACGTCCTCTGACTAATAGGGATGCACAGATGAATACAGTTATCTTCGTTGAGAGCATGGTCATTAGCGGCGACCTCCGTCTTTATATGTAACGCCTCACGGCGATCTGCGACGAGTGATGGAGTTGCCAGAGCGAACGAAAGGCCTGTTGGTCACCAGCCTGTCGTTACTAAACTTGGCTGTTTGCAGCGCGGTACCATGGGGAGTCTTGTGCAGTGGGCATAAACGCTGCCGACTGCGCAATTACAGTCGTTTTGTTTCCGCAAAATGTATGTGTATTGGACAACGGCTAGTGTGATCACAGTTACGGCCTGATAAGCTGACCCACTTCCGTCTCGCATATGTATGTAGACGAAAGTGGGTCACCATATCAGGACATTCTTAAGTGGAGAGGCAGGGGGAAGGCGGTGCACAGGACGAGGCACATAACCTCGTGGGCCGGTAGACACAGGAACTAAAAAAAGAAGACAAAAAGTAAAAAATTAAACAGATGACCATGTAGTTCCAGTTCTACACATTCATGTAGCTTGCCTAGACATGTTGGTATGCTGCACTATTTCAGAAACGATCGTACACATGTTAAGAATATAAGAGGTTGGTTACTTTCCAATTACATGTGTGGTTGCTGCTCACACTGTGCAAATAGCTGGAAAATGTCCAGCGATATGTGGGCGAACGTTCGAGCATACTTTGAGCTTTTAGAACAAGCGCCAAAAATCAAGTGTGGAGTGGGAGATTACGGAAAATACAGAGAACTACCTAACCTCAGAACTACGTGATAGTGTGGTGTTAAGCCGTGGGAAACTGAGAAGTGTGTGCAGGTGACAGATGGATTATTGATTGCAGGGTATGGAGGTCAATTTACATTGCGTTTGGAAAGAGACCTCACGTTTCATAGTGCATGTAAGGAGGTGCTCGTTGGTGTCCTCGCATAAGCAACTTGTGGAAAGTGGCAACGCTACAAGGCCGATATTGTGTTGTCATTGCTTGTTGGGTGGTACTGAAATGCCATTACGACAGACAGAAGTGTTGGCATATGGACAGTCTTCCATAACATTTACCACTGGATGTCCGGGCATTGTGCCTCCAATGTGTTGCAGAGGGTGTGCATCAACAACAGTTTGTAAAAATATTTCGCTGACAGCGGGAACATCGTTGGAAGAGCATTGTGTATGTAACTAAGTTTGAGAAAATAGGTGGAAATGTGAGACAGCGCCAGAGCAATGTGTGTCACGTTGAGCACTGTGGCAGCTGAGTGCAGCATCAGGGTTTTCAAGATGCATTGCATAAGGGATGGTGAAGGCTCCCGCCAACATCTCAGCATTGTGTATATATATATGTTGCAGTGGTTCTGATGTATAATGCGATAGCTCTCCCCTGGAAAAGACCAAGGTCATCTTTTGTAAGAGGGAGGTGACAGACTGATACCAGATTCTGAAGATGGTGAAACGTCCCCTTAGAACATTTATTGAATTACTGTGCTGATAAACCTCTTACATTATTTGATTTTCAAACAGCTGAGCGGAACTGGACGTACTCAGACATTTCGCTCTTTAGCTATTCTGATCAACACTAAATTGACACACAATATTTTTAGCGCAACGCAATCTGACTTTCAATAATCCCTACAAAAGAATGGCCCTGACCGACAATAACCTATACTTTTCATAAATCACTTACCCCACAAAAATCTTCGTTACTCGAACTACTGCAATACAGCGAGCGCCACTACTGCCAGCTAAATAAAAGATTCAAACTACTGAAGGCACTAACTACTGATAGGCATAGTTAGCAAATGAAAAATTTTGATAGAGAACAAACAATGTATTTACCTTAATAGTGTTCAAAAGTCATAATATATATATACAGCAGTTCATGACATCCATTCTTACAAATGTACTGTTTCTGATGGACACACTTCCAGATCATCCGCTCTCAAAAATCCGGCATCTCACTTCCCCACATCCACCACTGCTGGCGGCTCACCTCCAACTGCGCAACGCTACGCGCTGTTAACAGCCAACTGCCCAACGGTACAATGGCGAGTATTACAACAACGCCAAAACCACAGACTGCACACAGCACAGCCAGTGATGTTCATACAGAGCGCTACGTCGCGGTGGCGTTACCAATATAAGAACCTAAACAGCCTACTTACAATGGTAGCATGTTGAAGTTAACATCCCAGGATAGGTGGTAGATGGAGCACATGCGCAGCATGGACCAATGTAGACATCATGTATTTGTTGATGTATGTCACTCTCTGTAGTGGGTTCAGCGTGCACAGGAGGTTATGGATAACGTGGTAACGGAGGGACTGAGGCAACTGTCGGTACGTTTTCACTGGGTGGAGCCGCTAAAGTCGAAACCCAGAAAATGGAGCATTGTCACAGTGGGCAATGGTAATGGCCCCTCTAGTTAGAGCCTGCATCGTGTGTACGTGATCACTGAATTGGTAACTTTGAGTTGACTACCTGACGATTTTCTGTAATGGTGGACCTTGCTTCATAATTTCTGAGAATGGGCATGCGAGAAGCAGGACATCATCTGTCAGGCCCGACTGTGAAACGTCTGGCCATGCATTGTAAGTCCCATAAGATCAGGCAGGAGACCTCTGAAGAGAGCCTCTAAGGCAATCATGTAGAAACCAGTGGGCCAGATCAAACGGCCAGACCAAACGATGGACTGGGATCAGTCCAGCCAATCATCCATTCACCTGGCCCACAGACATGGCATTGAGAATTAAGCAGCCAACGGCGTCTATGAATGGTGAGGGAAACACTGTGCCTTATACCTCCAAGAGGCAAAAATGGTCTTGAACTTAGTCGAAGGCACTACTGAAATCTATTGGCACCAGTGTCACACAGAGAGGGCAGGATGCAGGCAGCGGAATAATGTACAGACACATTCACGTGTGGCCATCTGGAGGGTGGACCCACGGCTGCGTGATGTTTGTTCTGGTGAAAGTACTGCAGGGAACACCACATCCACGCACTCTGCCAAAGGAGGTGCCGAGATTTTATAATCCGTGTTGAGTAATGTGAGGGGGTGAAAGTAGGTGATGTACATTCACCCTGTTGGTTTGTCAAAGGTATGAGAATGCCGTTGACAAAGTCTAGTGGTAGAGGGGAGGAGGGATTGAACAACTTCTGGGACAGCTCGGTTCATCGTAGAAGACCGATAAAATTCAATTGGGAGGCTGTTGTTGCCTGGGGATTTGTTCTTCGCGCCTTTGACGATGGTGTCCCCTCCTCGGTCGCTGTGATCGCTGTCGCCAAGGATACCGCCTCTGTGTTGTTAAGGATGTAAGTGAAGAGTTGGACAACATCGTAGAAAACGGGCGTCGCCGCCGGTTCGTCATGGTAAAATAGTTGGTAATGATCAGTGAAGGCTGAGACGATCGCTGCTTGGGTGGTGACATGGTTGCCATCCCGAGTGTTGAGGGTACAGAAGACGGAACGTCATCAACGAAGGAGGCCGGATGTAATATAAAGCATGGATGTAGGCTCCTCGTTGGTCTTGGCAGCGTGAGCGCACCGCCATCCCTCATAGTTTGTTACATTTAAGGGACAGAGATTTGACTTTGATACGTTGGCGATCGCGATGGACTTCGGACACCGGTGGAAAGGCATGAGATTCGCATAAGACGATGTAATAGAAGTGTGTAGCATCTAGGTACCACGCCATTGCATTTCTGTAACACAGTGTGAACTCCCACTTAATCGCCAGCTTCCCGCAAGTCATCTATGACAGCCACGTCTTGGGGTACTGAGGGAGGTGTTGCACACAGGACATCCATATAACGCATTGTTGACAAACCGTGTCGTGATGGAGAGAGATATTGAGATTCCAAACACCTCGATCGCTCCAATCTGGTTGTGGCAGTAGGAGTGCAGATGAACGCACAATGGTCGGAAAAGGCCGGTAGCCACATTTATATGGTGCCCCCCCCCCTTAAGCGTTTAAGGGTTGCAGAAATGTTAAATCCGATCGAGTGAACTCGCTCACTTGCTGAATGGCTTTGTGTAATGTGCGTAAACAGGGGCATCACCATATATGATCTCCCATGCGTCAATTGCATGAAAATTATTCGCCAACATACATAAGGCCAGACACAGTGACTAGCCATGAGTTTGGTCTTTTGCGTGGAGGACACAGTAGAAATCGCGTAATACTATACAACGGTCGCCGGCCTTGGTGGCCGAGCGGTTCTAGGCGCTTCAGTCCGGAACCGCGCGACCGCTACAGTCGCAGGTTCGAATCCTGCTTCGGGCATGGATGTGTGTGATGTCCTTAGGTTAGTTACGTTTAAGTAGTTCTATGTTCTAGGGGACTGATGACCTCAGATGTTAAGTCCCATAGTGCACAAAGCCATTAAAATCATGAACATTTTAGTTGCGAAAATTATTCTGCATCAATTTTTAATGTTTATCGCTTTCTCTATCTCTTTTTAAAATCACTGAATGTAATATAACACTTAAACGAACATTTTTAAATCGTGTCAGTTAGCAGGAAAGCTCTAAGCAAACAGATTAAATTTTTGTCAGGAATTGCGCTAGCTTCCCTCGTTGTATGATATGTCTCCTGGGAACTACGTTCAATATTTCAGTACGGGAGCCTTGCCTTAGTCCCATAGTGCTCAGAGCCATTTGAATCATTTTTATACAACGGTCGTATCCCCCCCCCCCAAATAAGAGCGCAATTTCTTCTGTGTAGAACATAGGTTGTTGTCGGTTTGTCGAGCCTGAGAGGCATGTAAATTGATGACTTGGATATCAAAAAGTTTTTGGGTCATACCCTGTCTAGATGGGAGAACAACCAAATCTGTGACCAGAGGAAGCCTTCCTGGATGTAGAGCACCACAACAATCCCTGTGAGACCGCCGACTGAATAAAAGAATTGTAATCCACAAAGAGTCTATCAGCACTGGCGGCCGAAGACTTCCGGCATAAGAAGTCAGCCTCATTCTGCCAACGGCCGTGTCAAAGAGGGCGGAGGAACGGATAGAGGTTCAGGGCACTCTCTTGTCCTAGGGGTGAGAAATTGCCCCTAAAGGCGGAAAAATCAGCAATGATCAACGACATGAGGATGCAGAAGGCAATGGAAACCACTGCATTAAAGACACGTAACGTGTATCCATAGGACATGTGGCCTGTAATTGAAGAAGTGTCATGATGATCTCTCCATTGGCAAAAGATTCCGGAATAGTCCCCCATTCGGATCTCCGGGAGGGGACTGCCAAGAGGGAGGTTACCATGAGAAAAAGATTGAATAATCAACGAAAGGATAACGTTCTACGAGTCGGGGCGTGGAATGCCAGAAGCTTGAACGTGGTAGGGAAACTAGAAAATCTGAAAAGGGAAATGCAAAGGCTCAATCTAGATATAGTAGGGGTCAGTGAAGTTAAATGGAAGGAAGACAAGGATTTCTGGTGAGATGAGTATCGGGTAATATCAACAGCAGCAGGAAATGGTATAACAGGCGTAGGATTCGTTATGAATAGGAAGGTAGGGCAGAGGGTGTGTTACTGTGATCAGTTCAGTGACCAGGTTGTTCTAATCAGAATCGACAGCAGACCAATACCGACAACGATAGTTCAGGTATACATGCCGACGTCGCAAGCTGAAGATGAACAGATAGAGAAAGTGTATGAGGATATTGAAAGGGTACTGCAGTATGTAAAGGGGGACGAAAATCTAATACTCATGGGCGACTGGAATGCAGTTGTAGGGGAAGGAGTCGAAGAAAAGGTTACAGGAGAATATGGGCTTGGGATAAGGAATGAAAGAGGAGAAAGACTAATTGAGTTCTGTAACAAGTTTCAGCTAGTAATAGCGAACACCCTGTTCAAGAATCACAAGAGGAGGAGGTATACTTGGAAAAGGCCGGGAGATAGGGAAGATTTCAATTAGATTACATCATGGTCAGACAGAGATTCCGAAATCAGATACTGGATTCTAAGGCGTATCCAGGAGCAGATATAGACTCAGATCACAATATAGTAGTGATGAAGAGTTGGCTGAAGTTCAAGACATTAGTCAGGATGAATCAATACGCAAAGAAGTGGGATACGGAAGTACTAAGGAATGACGAGATACGTTTGAAGTTCTCCAACGCTATAGATACAGCAATAAGGAATAGCGCAGTAGGCAGTACAGTTGAAGAGGAATGGACATCTCTAAAAAGGGCCACCATAGAAGTTGGGAAGGAAAACATAGGTACAAAGAAAGTAGCTGCGAAGAGACCATGGGTAACAGAAGAAATACTTCAGTTGATTGATGAACGGAGGAAGTACAAACATGTTCCGGGAAAATCAGGAATACAGAAATACAAGTCGCTGAGGAATGAAATAAATAGGAAGTGCAGGGAAGCTAAGACGAAATGGCTGCAGGAAAAATGTGAAGACATCGAAAAAGATATGATTGTCGGAAGGACAGACTCAGCATACAAGAAAGTCAAAACAACCTTTGGTGACATTAAAAGAAACGGTGGTAACATTAAGAGTGCAACGGGAATTCCACTGTTAAATGCAGAGGAGAGAGCAGATAGGTGGAAGGAATACATTGAAAGCCTCTATGAGGGTGAAGATTTCTCTGATGTGATAGAAGAAGAAACAGGAGTCGATTTAGAAGAGATAGGAGATCCAGTATTAGAATCGGAATTTAAAAGAGCTTTGGAGGACTTACGGTCAAATAAGGCATAAGGAATAGATAACATTCCATCAGAATTTCTAAAATCATTGGGGGAAGTGGCAACAAAACGACTATTCACGTTGGTGTGTAGAATATATGAGTCTGGCGACATACCATCTGACTTTCGGAAAAGCATCATCCACACAATTCTGAAGACGGCAAGAGATGACAAGTGCGAGAATTATCGCACAATCAGCTTAACAGCTCGTGCATCGAAGCTGCTTACAAGAATAATATACAGAAGAATGGAAAAGAAAATTGAGAATGCACTAGGTGACGATCAGTTTGGCTTTAGGAAAAGTAAAGGGACGAGAGAGGCAATTCTGAGGTTACGGCTAATAGTGGAAGCAAGGCTATAGAAAAATCAAGACACTTTCATAGGATTTGTCGACCTGGAAAAAGCGTTCGACAATATAAAATGATGCAAGCTGTTCGAGATTCTGAAAAAAGTAGGGGTAAGCTATAGGGAGAGACGGGTCATATACAATATGTACAACAACCAAGAGGGAATAATAAGAGTGGACAATCAAGAACGAAGTGCTCGTATTAAGAAGGGTGTAAGACAAGGCTGTAGCCTTTCGCCCCTACTCTTCAATCTGTACATCGAGGAAGCAATGATGGAAATAAAAGAAAGGTTCAGGAGTGGAATTAAAATACAAGGTGAAAGGATATCAATGATACGATTCGATGATGACATTGCTATCCTGAGTGAAAGTGAAGAAGAATTAAATGATCTGCTGAACGGAATGAACAGTCTAATGAGTATACAGTATGGTTTGAGAGTAAATCGGAGAAAGACGAAGGTAATGAGAAGTAGTAGAAACGAGAACAGCGAGAAACTTAACATCAGGATTGATGGTCACGAAGTCAATGAAGTTAAGGAATTCTGCTACCTAGGCAGTAAAATAACCAATGACGGATGGAGCAAGGAGGACATCAAAAGCAGACTCGTTATGGTAAAAAAGGCATTTATGGCCAAGAGAAGTCTACTAATATCATATACCGGCCTTAATTTGAGGAAGAAATTTCTGAGAATGTACGTCTGGAGTACAGCATTGTATAGTAGTGAAACATGGACTGTGGGAAAACCATAACAGAAGAGAATCGAAGCATTTGAGATGTGGTGCTATAGACGAATGTTGAAAATTAGGTGGACTGATAAGGTAAGGAATGAGGAGGTTCTACGCAGAATCGGAGAGGAAAGGAATATGTGGAAAACACTGATAAGGAGAAGGGACAGGATGATAGGACATCTGCTAAGACATGAGGGAATGACTTCCATGGTACTAGAGGGAGCTGTACAGGGCAAAAACTGTAGAGGAAGACAGAGATTGGAATACGTCAAGCAAATAATTGAGGACGTAGGTTGCAAGTGCTACTCTGAGATGAAGAGGTTAGCACAGGAAAGGAATTCGTGGCGGGCCGCATCAAACCAGTCAGTAGACTGATGACCAAAAAAAAAAAAAAGAGAGTCTAAGTATTAGCAAGAAACACCAGGGGCTCTGACCATTTTGTCAAGGAGCTGCAGCTTCGCTGTGTTGCTGACAGTGTTGGTATTGAGTGTTGCGAACTTGTATGTGTGGTATGGTGGCACTGGGAGCGGATCTACCATCATCAGAGATGGTTGTGGGTAGTATCGACAGGCATCACCAACCATCACAGTGTGGATGAAAGCTGTGTTGGGTATCGGTGCAGGACAGTGGCTGCAACTCTGGGTGAGGTTCTTCCTCGACGTCGTCGTACGAACACCCCCTTGGGGGAGGGGGAATGTATTGTTTCCACGTGGTCTTCTCTGTAGAGGGAAGGGTGATTGTGACGACTGCAGGGTGACTGTAGTTTCAACCCACACGTCCAATGGGAAACATCCATAGTAGTCGATAGCGCCAATACAAACCGTCGCACAATGATGCAGTTAGTCACTGTTGCTGTCAGCTGATATGGTGGTGTGAGTGTCATCTGCTGGCCGGTGTGGTTGAGCGGTTCTAGGCGCTTCAGTCTGGAACCGCGCGACCGCTATGGTCGCCGGTTAGAATCCTGCCTCGGGCATGAATGTGTGTGATGTCCTTAGGCTAGTTAAGTTCAAGTAGTTCTAAGTTCAAGCGGACTGATGACCTCAGACGTTAAGTCCCATAGTGCTCAGAACCATTTGAGCGCCATCTAGTTGGCAGGGTCAGGGTCGTTGTGGGGCATAGCCTCGCCGAGCCCTATGAGTAACCAATGGTGACGCTTGTGCCGGCATCATGATCGTTGTTGACGACCATGTTCCTGTGTATCAGACGATGGCAACGATTTACGGCGTCCCGGCTCGAAAGCCGCTGTACGCACAATGAACGCAGTGAGCGGCCTTGGGTTGGAGCGACTCCTTCCATTGTGGGCCAGAGCAGAAGGCTGTAAGGCGACCTGCTTGTGGTGAGTGACCGCAACGACGTCCGAAAGATGGTGCGGAGGCGCATGCTGCTGCTCAAGGTAGACATGCGGTGGACTGGGGGTTGTCATCACGCGACCGTCCCCACACGCGTCACTGGCAGGACAGTCGTTGTGGTCAGGGGTGGCTAGTCCGTAAGTGGAAGTTGTGCAACACGTCGCTGAATGCTTTCTGACCACAGATGATCCTCTTTCCTGCAACCAGAGTATGTACTTGGTTGACCCTCAAACAAAATTATGACCCTGCAACCTTTGGTCCGGAGGTGGGAGGGTACATGGCTCTGCAGTTCGATGTAAACATGTCGAACACAGGCAGTAGTTCGTAGTCTCTGACCATTCTGACACAGAGATCAGCATGGTCTATAGTGATGGTCCTACGTTGCCATCAGAGATGACAGAAGCGTTGTCCACGGGAGTCCTCTCGTATAAGTTTTTTTTACATGCCGTGTCGTCAAGCATTTTCAGACTGACAGTGCTACTAAGTACGGGAAGATGGATCACTATGATGTCAGTCGGCGGTATCGCAGAGGAATCGTTCGACATCGAGCGCCTGGGGGCGGGCGAAATAGGGCATAAGGTGAATTGCAATGCCATTTACGATAGTTATTCACTATGATGGCTGTGCGGAGTGGCCGCGCGGTCAGAGGCGGCATGTCTCGGTCTGCGCAGGCCTTCCCGTAGGAGGTTAGAGTCCTCCCTCAGACATGGGTGTGTGTGTTGTCCTTACAATAAGTTGCGTTAAGTAATGTGTAAGTCTAGAGACCATGACCTCAGCAGTTTGATCCCTTAGGAATTCATACACATTTGAGCATTTCACTATCATGTATTGTTAGCAACGACAGCTTGCAGTTATGGCCATGGTAAACACAAACTTTGGCTAGCTGCGCTGCACTGCGGAATACCGTAACGTGCCCGCACCGTAGCACTGCCGAGGGCAGACTGAGCTACAAAGGACTCATCGACAGAGAATTGCTAAAAACATCTATATATCACCTAATGCAGCAAAAGACAGTATAAAAAGAGTAATCAGTTTGAATATCTTCATGAAACAGTAGGCAGTATGCTGTAATGGACTGCCGTACATCCATCAAGCGATCAGCAGAGTTTTCACGATCAGTCACAAATTATTTCAGGACACGTATTGTGGGCTTACCAGAGGGACCAGTTCTCTCAACGAATAAAAATAATCGTTTGTGGAGTCGTTGTAAACAAGGCTCTTCTTTGTAAAAGTAAATCAAAATATTTTTCCAGCAGCTGTTAACAGTTCTGCTGCTATTCATTCTTCACCTCTGGTTGTTACAAGTTAGACACAATTAGGAGTTATAGATCCAGTCAGATTAATAATATTCATAGCTGATTTTTTGGTTCTGTCGCAAGAACATAAACTGAGTAAGAGCACTCACACACGGATGAGCGTCACTGTCGAGAACATTAAAGTTTTGTAATTTCAGCAGCTTCTGTAACATTTCCAAGGGCTCTCAATGCATTGTAATTACTCATGCTTTCATATGCGATGTGCTACTACTTCTGGTAGTCATTTTTACGACCACGAAAACAGCCAGTTATTGAACAAGTATACTATGAAAAAGCACAAAAAGCAAAATGTATTTTCTGCACATATACAGGGTGTTCGGAAATTCCCGTTGCAAACTTATAGGAGTTTTAGAGGGAAGTAAGTACATAACATTTTGAATAGGAACCCATGTCCGCACTGTTTCCGTACTACAAACGTTTGATCACATAGTTACTATCTACATATTTACTAGCTAGGTATGCAATAGGATGGTCTTGGTTGGCGGTGGTTACATAGGTCAGTTGATGTTGTTTGACGTCAGTCCTACCTCTCTTATATGGTTCGAGCCTCATTCATGTGACTTTGAATCTTGGAGCAACATGGTTGAGTATACGTTTGCAGAGTACACCGACATGATCCTTCTGAATGGCGAAGCTCACGGTAATGGTAGAGCTGCTCGTCGTCTCTCTGAAGATCTTCCTCCACAACGTCCGACTACATCGCATACACTTTTTGTCACGATTAAGGAGCGGTTTCGAGGAAAGAAACCTTCATCTTCAGCAGGCGTGATTGTGGTGCTACAAGTAGACGCCGCACACTCGAACTGGAAGAGGCCGTTCTACATGCGTTGAAGAGAACCCGTCAACGTTTTTGGCTATTAATAAGTGGATCTGATACTAAAATGTAGACTTTCACGGCCGGATATATCATGTCCATTATAATTATCCGGGCTGTTATGCCGTGGTCGGTTGATGAATTCTGTGTCAATACCCAACGTTTCGTCTCCGACTGCGGGAGACATCTTCAAGGGGGTCCGTGGCTCGATGGAAGGTCCAACACATCCACTGGCTCGCTACTGACTGCCGCTAAATTCCGTGTCCGCGCGCTCCCGCTCCGCGGCGTGACGTCACGTGTTTTGAAAATGTCAGTGCAATTGGCCGCTGTTCGTGGCCGTCGATCGCCTTTGCCATCACCCAGTAGTGGACGGGTGGTACACATCTTCTTTAACACCGGCATCCATATACCGTTTAATTTCACGCCTTCCTCCTTTCGATTGAAATTATTAGGGTGTTTAGCGATTTCGATTGCCTCCCTGTAGAACCTTTCGTAATATCCACTTGTGGCCGGTAGTACTTGCGTCTCCTCGAAACGAAATTGTGGTTCCCTGGCTGGAAAGCATGCTCCGCAACAGCTGATCGTTCCGTTTCTCCTCTTCTACAATTGCCCCTGTGCTCTTCCAACCGTTTAGAAACAGTTCTTTTAGTGGTACCCACATAAGCATCTCCACAGCTGCATGGGATCCTATACACTCCAGCTTTTTCCAATGGTTTGCGAGCGTCCTTGGCAGGCTTAAGGTATTCCTGTATCGTAATGGTGGGCTTGTGAATTACGGTAATATTCCGCTTCGTCAAAATCCTCTCTATTCTTTCCGTTACATTTTTAACAAACGGCAGGAAAACCATATATTTTGCAGTAGCCTGTACGTCACTATGATTTCTGCGTGGCTGCCACGGTATCGCTGTTTACCATGGTTCCACTGTGGTGTCACCGCCAGACACCACACTTGCTAGGTGGTAGCCTTTAAATCGGCCGCGGTCCGTTAGTATACGTCGGACCCGCGTGTCGCTTCTATCAGTGATTGCAGACCGAGCGCCGCCACACGGCAGGTCTAGAGAATCTTCCTAGCACTCGCCCCAGTTGTACAGCCGACTTTGCTAGCGATGGTTCACTGACAAATTACGCTCTCATTTGCCGAGACGATAGTTAGCATAGCCTTCAGCTACGTCATTTGCTACGACCTAGCAAGGCGCCATTACCATTTGCTATTTATCTTGTGATGCATGTTCCGTCAGACCGATGTTCACCAATTATGGATTAAAGTTAAGTATTCCAACAGCTACGTACTTTATTTGCTAGACTCAAATCCTTTAACATCCACCTAATGATGTATTGGAACAGCTGGATCGAATTTTTCCTGCCGATATTTCAGAACTGTTTAAGTGTTGTTTGACGACCACATACTTCAAGTGGAATGAACAGTTTTATGAACAAACGGATGGCGTGGTTATGGGAAGCCCACTAAGTCCCGTAATTGCAGACTTCTTTATGGATAAATTCGAAGAACAGGCCATAGGTACTGCCAGCAAAAAACCAAATGTATGGTTCCGATACGTGGATCACACGTTTGTGCTGTGGAGACATGGCAGGGAGGTAGTAAGCCGGTTCCACGAACATCTGAATAGTATAAACTCGAGAATTCAGTTTACAATGGAGGAGGAGGTAGACGGCAAATTACATTTCCTGGATGTGCTTGTTTTTAGAAACGAAAATGGTAGTTTTGGCCACTCAGTAAACCGCAAACCCACGCACACGGACCGTTATTTGCACGGGGATTCGAACCACCACCCACAACAGAAGCGGGGTTTTATCAAGACGTTAGCGGATAGAGCTAGAAATATTTGTGAACCTGAGTTGCTGAGATGGAGCATCTCCACAATGCACTAATGAAGAACGGATATTCGTCCGGCGAAATAAAACGTGCGTTGAGGCAGCCACGCAGAAATCATAGTGACGTACAGGCTACTGCAAAATCTAAGGTTTTCCTGCCGTTTGTTAAAAATGTAACGGAAAGAATAGGGAGGATCTTGACGAAGCAGAATATTACCGTAATTTACAAGCCCACCAGGACGATACAGGAATACCTTAAGCCTGCCAAGGACGCTCGCAAACCACTGGAAAAAGCTGGAGGGTATAGGATCCCATGCATCTGTGGAGATGCTTATGTGGGTACCACTAAAAGAACTGTTTCTAAACGATTGGAAGAGCACAGGGGCAATTGTAGAAGAGGAGAAACGGAACGATCAGCTGTTGCGGAGCACGCTTTCCAGCCAGGGAACCACAATATTCGTTTCGAGGAGACGCAAGTACTAGCGGCCACAAGCGGATATTACGAAAGGTTCTACAGGGAGGCAATAGAAATCGCTAAGATTAGATTAGATTAGATTAGTTTTCGTTCCATAGATCCGTGCTGAGGAGATCCTCGTGGATGTGGAACATGTCATTTTTGTTTTTTTTAAGCTGAAATAACGATACTAATAGTATGAATATATACAATACATCATTTGTTTCTATTAAAAAATTCGTCAATGGAGTAGAAGGAGTTGGCCACTAGTAAGTCTTTCAGGCTCCTTTTAAACTGATCTTTATTTGTAACAAAATTTTTTATGTTTACTGGCAGATTATTGAAGATGAGTGTTCCTGAGTAGTGGCCCCCTTTTTGAACTAAAGTAAGTGCTTTTGAGTCCTTGTGCAGATCATATTTGTTCCTGGTATTGTATGTATGAACTGAGCTGTTTGTTGGAAAATGACATATATTATTTAGGACAAATTTCATTAATGAGTAAATATACTGAGAGGCAGTAGTTAGGATACCCAGTTCTTTGAAGAGGTTTCTACTGGACGTCCACGAATTTACTCCACAAATAATACGCATTACACGCTTTTGGACTCTGAAAACTTTTGTTTGACTTGAAGAGATACCCCAAAATATTATACCATATGACATTATGGAACGAAAGTAGGCAAAGTATGCAAGCTTTTTCATTTTTATGTCGCCTATGTCTGCTAACACTCGAATTGCAAATACAGATTTGTTAAGGCGTTTCTGCAGTTCTGTTGTGTGCTCTTCCCAACTGAATTTATTATCAAGTTGTAATCCCAGGGTCTAGCGGTTCTAGGCGCTCAGTCCAGAGCCGCGCGACCGCTACGGTCGCAGGTTCGAATCCTGCCTCGGGCATGGATGTGTATCCTGTCCTTAGGTTAGTTAGGTTTAAGTAGTTCTAAGTTCTAGGGGATTGATGACCACAGATGTTAAGTCCCATAGTGCTCAGAGCCATTTGAACCAGTTTTTTTGTAATCCCAGGAATTTAAGACTGTCAACCTCTTCTATCTGCTCTTCTTCGTATTTTATGCATATGCTGGGTGGAAACCTCTTACAGGTTCTGAATTGCATATAGTGAGTCTTTTCGAAGTTTAATGTCAGTGAGTTGGCTTTAAACCATTTATTAATATTCATGAAAATATCATTAGCAGATCTTTCTAGATCTACACTTGACATACTATTTATTGCAATACTTGTGTCATCTGCAAAGAAAACGAACTCTGCCTCTGGCAGTGTAACTGATGAGAGATCATTAATGTACACAAGAAAAAGCAATGGCCCTAAGATGGATCCCTGTGGGACACCGCATGTAATTTCTTCCCATTCTGATGATGACTGATGACTTAATTCACTAGTCCCTTGCACTGACACCTTTTGTTTCCTGTTAGTGAGGTATGACTTGAACCATTTTGCAGCACTGCCCGTGACACCATAGAATTCTAATTTACTTAAAAGGATGTTGTGGTTCACACAATCAAATGCCTTTGACAAATCACAGAAAATACCTGCTGCTTGTAATTTGTTATTTAATGAATTAAGTACATTTTCACTGTAGGTGTAAATAGCCTTCTCGATATCAGAACCCTTCAGAAATCCAAACTGTGTTATTTGTGGTCAGATGGTTGAGCAGCTGCCTGTACACTACTTTTTCTAAAATTTTTGAGAATGCTGGCAAAAGTGAAATCGGTCTGTAGTTCGATGGTATCTCTTTATCCCCTTTCTTGAATAGAGGCTTAACATCTGCATATTTTAGCCAGTCAGGAAATGTCCCAGTTATAATTGACTGGTTACACAAGTAACTTAGAATTGTACTAAACTCACAAGAACATGCCTTAATTCACTTTGTTCGTATTTCATCGTAACCACTAGAATGCTTTGTTTTTAAAGATTTTATTATGGACGTTATTTCTTTTGGTGAAGTGAGTGATATATTCATGTACTTGAAGCTATTTGTGAAGGCTAGTTTCAGATATACAAGGGTATTATTTACTGATCCTGAAAGTCCCATTCTATCAGTAAGGGATATTAAGTACTTGTTAAATAGATTTGCCACACTATGCCCATCAGTTACTAATGTGTCATCTATCCTTAGTGCTATTTGCTCCTGTTCCTTTCTGGTTCTACCAGTCTGCTCTTTCACTATATCCCATATTGTTTTTATTTTGTTCCCTGACATTGCTATCTTCTTCTCGTAGTGCATCTGTTTAGACATCTGAATTACTTTTTTTAATGTTTTACAGTATTCCTTGTATTTAGCTAAATCATCAGCATTGGAGCTATTCTTGGTCGACAGATACATTTTCCTTTTTGTCTTACAGGAAATCTTTATTCCTTGTGTAATCCATGGTTTTATTATAGACTTCTGTTTAATTTGAGTAACTTTTAGAGGAAAACAGTTTTCAAACATGGTACTGACATTGTTCATGAATGTGTTATATTTTCCATTCATGTCATGAGTACTATAAACATCTTTCCAGTTCATATCTTTGAGTAGTTTTCTAAAACACTCAATTTTTGTTGATTGACTACTCTCCTGTACTCAGATTTAACAGTCTTGATAATCTGCTTAGAATTTACATCTAAAACAAGGAGCTGCATGTCATGATCTGATAGTCCATTTATAACAGGTTTTATGAACTGATTTTGTTCCTTTGATTTGTCTATAAAAATGTTATCAATGGCTGTCCTTGAGGATTTAGTGAGCCTAGTTGGAAAGTTTACAGTGTGAGTTGAATTGAAAGACAACATTACTAACTGCAGTGAATGTTTACTGGAAGATTGCATTAGAAAATCTATATTAAAGTCACCAGCAATCAAAATTTCTTTGTTTCTTCCTGTTAAATAACCCAAAAGAGCTTCTAGATGATCTAAGAATAGATTATAATTTCCTGCAGGTGCTCGGTAAATAGTTCTTATTATATAGGATCTGTTATGGAACTCTACTTCTGTTGCACATGCTTCTAGATGCTGCTCTAAACAGAATTTATTAATGTCAATGTTTTTGAATTTATGGTAGTTTTTGATAAATGTGGCAACTCCTCCTTCATCCATATCTACTCTGCAGAAGTAGGAAGCTAGCTTAAATCCTGAAATGTCTAACATATCTATATCAGTGGTCACTTGATGTTCAGAGAGGCAGATTATGTCAATTTGGTTAGATGAATTCATTTTATCGATACAAATGAGTAGTTCATTAACTTTATTTCTAAGTCCCGGAATGTTCTGGTGTAATAAAGATAACTGATACTGCATACTAATGGGATTGTAACTGCTTTGGCGAAGATGAACTGGCAGTTTCTGATTACTTTATGTTAAACACTGTTTAAATGGAGGCTGTATGATAAGATATGACTCCTAATCATCTGTTTTCTCAAACTGAGTGTGTCTGCCAATCTCTCTTAAAACTCGTTTTCTTTCCTCCTTCCCTATCCTAAAAAAGGCATCCCTCTGACACCTGTGACCACAGGTATTTTACCACTTGTGCCAGTGTCCCCCCTTAAGTTTTCTGCAATCAACCCAGACAGTTTTCCCTTCCCTTTCCTATTGAGGTGAAGGCCATGCCTAGTGTAGTCCCACCTATCGATAGCATCCACAGGAATCAAACCAATATGGGAACCTATATCCGTCCTAAGCAGCCACTCCAACTCCAAGTTCACCCTCCCTACGGAAGAGTTCAAATGAGGCCGATCATGGCGTCTCAACACAGACACAAATCCCACACTCGTATGCTTCGTTGCTGACGCTATCTTTACCAGGTCACTCTCTATGGAATATTCAGAGTCTCTGCCAATGCTATTTCCCGGGCCACCCACTATAACCACAGCATCCTCCTTTGTGAAATCCTTCCATAAAGCACCTACATCCTCTGTTACCTGACCCAGATCTGCACTAGGCTTGAAAAAGTTTGTGACGTGGTACTCTGGACCTAGATTTTCCTGCAGTAGTTGGCCAACACCTCTACCATGGGAACTACCTAACAACAGAACTTTCTTTCTCTTTACAAATTTCCCTACCTTTTTCAAGTCCTTGAAAGCTTGTTGTGCCCTTTCTACAGCTTCAGCTACATGAGGCTCATCCGATTCTGACTGAGGCAACAGGTCAAATCTATTTTCAAGATTTATGACAAAGCTGTCTGATGCTCTCCTTTGCCTGTTCCCCCTATTACCTGTTGCCACTTCCCACCTCTGTTCACCCTTCTCCATCTTTAACCTGTCAAGATCCTCCCTTGCCTTGTCTAGGTCAGCTTGAAGAGCTGCAATTTTCCCTTCCTGTTGCAGTATTTTCCTATCTCTACTACAGATCCTACAATACCACTGGTGAGCCTCATTTATGTCCCCATTTCCCACGCCACTACATTCGCCCTAATGAAAGTAACTACAGAACCTATTACACCATACCCCGGAACTAACGATCCTACGGCATGTCACACACTTCTCACTCATGGTAAAAACAGAAATCGTATAAGCTGATTTAAGTAGTGACTAAAACGTAAACAAAGGACCCTAGAAACTATTCAGGCAGATATAAATAAATTGAAAGAGTACTGAATAAAAAAACTGGTGATTACATATAACTCACTGTTTACTTACGATACGCGCGCGTGAAATTAAGCCTAAAATCCGTGCTATAGGCGCGAGAAGGAAAATAAACTTCTTACCCCATTTAATCTTCTTTAACACTTCACTAACACTTCCACTAATGTAACAACACTTATATTATATTTATACCAACTGGAAACGTTTATCTATAAGTTTAATTCACTGCTTACTTACGATTCGCGCGCGTGAAATTAGGCTTAGGATTCGTGCTACAGGCGCGAGAAGAAAAATACGCTTCTTACCCCGTTTAATTTTATTTTATACTTCACTAACACTTCCACTAATTCAACAACTCTTATATTATGTTTATAACACCTGTACACGTTTAAAAATAACTTAATAACAACGCTTTTTATAATTATTTAGTGCAGCAAATACTCGAAGACTCCGCGTCGGCCCTTAGAATGGGTGCTTGAAATTTTAATGTCCAAGTGAGACTATGTACCACATATTATATACTCTAACCACATTCTCCACCTGTTGCTTCATGCCATCATGGGAAATACACCAAAAAGAAAAAGAGAAAAAAAAGAAGAGAAACGGGATACCACGAAGGAATTATCCAAATGGGAGAGAAATCGGTAGATTGATTCACATGTCCAGGGAAACAGATGACTACAATTTCAGAAAAATTGCGTAATTTATTCAAGAGAGAGAGTTTCAGAAGTTGAGCAAGTCAATAACGCTTTAGTCAACGCGTTGGTCCACCTCTGACCCTTATGCAAGACGTTATTCTACTTGGAATTAATTGATAGAGCTGTTGGATGTCATCCAAATTCTGTCCAGCTGGCGCGTTAGTTCGTCAATATGCCGAGTTGGTTGGAAGTCTCTGCCCATAACGCTCCAAACGTTCTCAATTGAGGAGAGATCTGGCGACTTTGCTGGCCAAGGTAGGTGTGCGGGCCGGCATTATCTTGCTGCCCAGGATTACTTGCCGTAAAGAACAATAAAGCGAGGCGTAGAAAATTGTTGACGTGACGCTGTGGTGTAACGGTGCTGCAGGTGAGAACATAAAGGGTCGTACTATGGAAAGAAACAGCAAACCAGACCATCAGTGCAGGTTGTCGGGCCGTATGGCGGGCGAGAGTAAGGTTGGTACGTCTCTAGATACATCTTAGGCCTGGAGTCTGCCTGCAGTAGAATTGTCTTCGGTGATGAGTCCTGCTTCGAACAGAACTCTATGGGCTTACACACCACCAAAATCGTGCCCTTCTACACACGGCGAAAATTTCTACTGCTTGTCTTCGCGCTTGCCAAACCTTACCTTGGCCGTCAGGGTCATCGGTCTCTCCCCAGTTGAGGACGTTTGGAGCGTTATGAGGCAGCATCTCGGGATTTTGTCTATCTAACGGGCCAAGTAGACACAATTTGCCACCATAGCGCTCATCACGACATCCACCAACTCGGCCTATCAGTGTCAAGCGGAATAACTGCTTGCATAAGGGTCAGAGATGGACCAACATGTTATTGACTTGCTCACAATATGTGAAGCTCTTTCTCTTGAATAAATTATCCACTCTTTCTGAAATAATAATCATTTTTGTGTCTGTACATGTACATCACATCTATCGATTTTCGTCCTGTTGAGATAATTCCTTTGTTGTACGCCTCTGTCTTGGAGTGTATTACCGTCATTAACTTCAATTGTGTGCTGTGGATGCGAAGATACAGTAGAATTATCACCATCAACACTGCAGTCTGTCTCCAGTTTCACCCACAACAATGGAGTAGTTAGGACCTGAAGTGAGTGCACCAACTGTAGCACCACCATTCATTCCTGATTTTTAAACTTCAGATCCAGCGTGTCTACCTACAAAATGACAATGTTATGAAACGGCACGCTTAGGGTAGTTGTCCCTGACGCCCTTGTCCTTTTGGGTTGGTAGAGAGTCCGTCTTCGTGCGGTGGCCAGACCCGGAAGGCGACGGCCTGCAAGCGTCGGTGACGAGGCTGGGCGCGGTGTTCCAGGCGGAGGCGTGGGCGGCCGTGGGGACGGCGCTGGCGGCCTCCTCAATCTGCCTCTGCCTGCTGGGCCGGCCGAGGGACGCCGTACTCAGGGCTGTGGCAGCCCTCTGCAGCCAAGGTACGGTTACAGGAGACTGGAGGCCCTCGTGGCCACTGTCATTAATGATAAAATCTATTGACTAGTTAGGCTGCGTCGTACTCCTCTTCAAACTTCTGCAGTGATCCAAGTTTCGATCGCTCCACCGGGACTTTCTTCAGGCTGTCACTGGACGGCTAAACACTGTCGAAAGGCAGTTTCGCTTTCGCTTGTAAAAGACTATGTTGCCCCCGCTTTTTCGGAAAAGTGGAGTTACTGAACAAAAGACGAAATGTAAGATCAACGATAGCGGAGAACCAAGAAGAAAGTGACCAGGTTATAGATTTTAAGAACAGTCGTGTGCTAACAAGGGAAGGTAACGTTTATAAAAGTAAAGTCCATGGAGCAGTATGAATATAGAACAATGTCTAAAATTTCTTGAAGGATGACGGCTACTGGCTGATCTTCGTGTTTTGTCGGCTATTACGGAAGCAAACACCGAACCGCGGCAAGAGAGGAACAAATGCAGCTACTAGGAATCAATCGAGACTGCACAAGAACAAAAATCTTTTGAATTTCCACTGTCTTTCAGTATTAGTTGAAAATGGTTCAAATGGCTCTGAGCACTATGGGACCTAACATCTGAGGTCATCAGTCCCCTAGAAGTTAGAACTACTTAAACCTAACTAACCTAAGGACATCACACACATCCATGCCCGATGCAGGATTCGAACCTGCGACCGTAGCGGTCGCACGGTTCCAGACTGTAGCACCTAGAACCGCTCGGCCACACAAGCCGGCCAGTATTAGTCGACCAATATTATTGCATCTGGGAGCGCGGGGAAATCCAGAATATTGTTGATGTGCCACCTGTTAGTATATGCACAACTGACCTGAAAGCATTGACAGTGCGAAGCGTTTTCCTTAATCACCCCTGTACTTTTTTCCCTTAACATCACCGAGCGTTTTCGTTATTGGCCACTGTAGGCCAAGTGCAATAATGTCGTAGTTGGGTGGTAATTGCTTTCACCGTTTACCCAGTTACAACTGCCTACCAATAGCAGCCTGAACTTTTTGTGTCTAGTAACTGCACTTGTCCGAGAAGTGAACACGGCGCTACCTTTCAAATGTTTCAAATGGCTCTGAGCACTATGCGACTTAACTTCTGAGGTCATCAGTTGCCTAGAACCTAGAACTAATTAAACCTAACTAACCTAAGGACATCACACACATCCACGCCCGAGGCAGGATTCGAACCTGCGACCTTAGCGGTCCGCTACCTTTCGACAGCGTTCAGTTGTCCAGTGGTAGCAGTGGATTCCCGGAAAGGATGGCAGCAGAGGGGTCGAAACGTCTATCACTGAAAAAGTTTGAAGGGGAATACAGTCAGTTCCACAAGAAAGTGTACACCATAATTTCAAATGTAAGGTCCGCAGAGAAGTCTCCAGTAGTGGTCTCGAATCGATACTCAATGCGCTTTTGCACAGCGTAGATAAACAGTGTGAGAGTTGAATGTTTTATTTTGTCGGTTGCAGCTTTGACTATTTGCACTTATTTACAGCCAGCCTGAACGCTGAAAAAATGTGACATGTTGATCAAAAATGCCTTCTGAGGCCCGTTAAGAAGCTATTTGGTTCGAACGAGGCAAACGTGGTGCTCAAAGAAGATAATGATCCAAAACATCGCAGCCATATTTGTACAGCGTGGAAACGAGACAATGGCGTGTCCACGATGGATTGGGCTGCAATGTCTCCGGATGCAAATTAGATCGAAAATGTTTCGTCGCATTTTAAGACGAAGCTTACAGGAAAGCTAATACATACTTTGAAACAGCTACCATATAAAATCACGATGATATCAAGATCGTTACCGAGAGAACATGCAGAAAATCTCGTGATAAACATGCCACAAACATGCCAAGCTATAATCGATAATGGCGGCGATTGGAGTAACTATTAGGTAAATTGTGCAATTAGTAATAACAAGTATTTTCATGCAAACATATATTTATAATAGTGTCTTATTTCACACAGATAACGGCTACACTATCTTGTGGAACTGGCTGTATGATGTGGCCCAGCTACTCACATTTTATCGTCAAGGTATTATTGTCTGTCTGCGAAACCGACAAGTTTTTGTGTCATAGTACACTGCAGAATTTGTCCATTACTACTATCAAGAAAAAAACCGGCAGTCAATATTAACCATTCAAGCACGAATCAATCATTTCATGGATCATCAATAGAATGCACTTGCCCACAAGATCCACTATCTGATAAGCCAAAACTATCGAACCCCTTTCAGCGAGAGCAGTGATAGCGTAACATCATGAGAACCATCACATGATGGATTAGTGACGCGTGTTCTCTAAGTGGTAGCCAGCACACGATGGACCAGTGCGTCTACAAGTTGACTCGTCATATCATGGGAGAACAGTGGCCTTATCTCAACCCTGGACACATTGTGGAACAGATTAATGTGTACCAAGCCTGCAACACGAAATCCGTCATATGATAGTACAATAATACCAATTCCTTACTACTGGACCCATCTTGTGATCGATAACTGCCAGTTTACTACATGCGGATCGCATCTGCAGGCGAACGTCGTCTATTCTGTTTATAATGTGATTATATGTTCATGTATAAGAAGAAGTGGAAAAAATATATGAGCAGATTGAGGAAGACTACGAAGAAAATGGGAAAGGGCAAGTAAGAACTATAACGATGGGAGACTGAAATAGTACAGTGGGACAGAGAAGGAGAAACAACGTATCTGGGGACTATGGGCGTGGAAAGACAAACGAAGGGGGAGAAGAACTGACACTCTTCTGTGATCGATTTGATCTCTAGAATGCTAATACTTGATTCAACACCATCAACAAAGATTATATACGAGGAAAACTCCAGATGAAATTTCTAGATAGCCAACAGACTTTGCCATAATCAACCAGTGAAGCATAACCCGTATTAAGATCGGACAAACCTTACCAGGAGCAGACGCCGATATAGACCATAATTTACTCGTAACAAATGTTAGGACGAGATTAAAGCATAGTAAGGGATGTCGGGAAATCTGAAGATTGAAAATTTTAAGAAAAAGTACAGTCACGGTGTCAAAAATAGTTTTGAAGAATGCCATTAGATATGCAACGTCGGAAGGATTAAGGATAGAATTTTGTAAAGTGGAAAGAACAAGGAATAAGAAACACTGGATAGCAGGAAAGAAAAGGGAACAATAGGAAGTATGTTGGGCAAAATTACACTGGGGTAATGATCGTGTCCAAATACGTGGTCATCCAGGGGAAGGGGGATAATCGATTGGGCTTCCAATGGATCTGTGGTAGTAATCAAAGGCAGTACGACAGCTGTGGACTACTGAACATTAGTGCGGAAGACCCGTATCCCTTCATGCATTTCAGGCTTGATGTCTTCTCCACTGCAGGAGGCATCTTCCAGTAGAATAACTGCCCAAGTCACAATAGTAGAATCGTCCTACGGTTGTTTGAGGAGCACGATTATGAACTCACATCAATGTTTTGGCCACCAAGTCCAACTGACCTGAATCCTATGCAAAACATCTGAGTCCCTACCGGGCAGTAGTACACACCCACAAATCGCCGGCCTCCTCCTAATTTACGGGAATTGCGTGACCTGTGAAGTCTGGTGCCACATAAACCCGGAAACCCACCAAGAACTTACGGAATCCATGCCATGTAGAATTACGGCAGTACTGCATTCCAAATGTAGACCAATACGCTATTAAAGCTGATGTCCAAATGTTTTGGCCATCATTTCACCACCTTGTCCCCATTCACAGCCTCTGAGATGTATACCTAGAAAAAATCCAACAGCCGTGTAGTGCTCGGAGTAATCACTTAGAGCATTGCTCGTTAAAGTTAGGGTCTCGAGTTCGGGTCTTCGTCTGGCAACGAATTTCAGTTTCCCAAAATTTTTCGACCAGTTGTGCAGTTTATGAAAGAGCTTTGTTCCAGGTAGAATACCTTTTTAAACGCAGGATAGTAGTATGAGAAGCCGAAGATGAAACATTTGAAAATTGTTTCCTTATTTCTAACAAACTGTGAAATGAAACGAGTTTTACTAAGAGCTGTGCATTGACTCGTTTCGTTCATTAAACGTTATTGTTGTTGCGGTCACCACTCCTAGGGCTGGTTTGATGCAGCTCTCCACGCGACTCTGACCTCTGCAAGCCACTTCATCTCCGAATAACTACTGAAAATCACATCCTTCTGAATGTGCTTACTGTATTAATCTCTTGGTCTCCCTCAACAATTTTTACCACGCTTACTGTTGTGACTTGGCAAGACAGCCAAGCCACTATGAGAGGAAGCCGAAAGGCACGTGTTTAAGCTCACGCAGGCTGGCGTGAGGTCTGGAACAGTTAAAGGAGTTGAGTCTAGTAAAAAAAGTACGTAGCTTCTGGAATACTTAACTTTAATCCATAATTGGTGAACATCGGTCTGACGGTACATGCATCACAAGATAAATAGCAAATGATACTGGCGCCTTGCTAGGTCGTAGCAAATGACGTAGCTGACGGCTATGCTAACTATCGTCTCGGCAAATGAGAGCGTAATTTGTCAGTGAACCATCGCTAGCAAAGTCGGCTGTACAACTGGGCGAGTGCTAGGAAGTCTCTGTAGACCTGCCGTGTGGCGGCGCTCGGTCTGCAATCACTGACAGTGGCGACACGCGGGTCCGACGTATACTAACGGACCGCGGCCGATTTAAAGGCTACCACCTAGCAAGTGTGGTGTCTGGCGGTGACACCACACTTACCTCCCTTCAATACTACGTCAGTGATACCTTGATAGAACGTGTCCTACCAGCCAATCTCTTCTTTCACTCAAGTTATGCAACAAATATCTTTTCTCCCAAGTGCTATTCAGTACCTCCATATTAGCTAGAAGATCTACCCATCTAATCTTAAACATGGTTCTACAACACAATTCAAGAGTTTCTATTCTCTTCTTGTCTGAACTGTTTATCGTCCAAGTTCACTTCAGTACAAGGCTACATAGCATTCAAATCTATATTGGATGTTAACAAATTCCTCTTCTTCAGAAACTCTTTTCTAGACATTGCCAGTCTACATTTTATATCGTCCCTACTTCAACCATCATCAATTTTACCTTACAAATAGCAAAACTCATCAACTACTTTAAATGTCTCGTTGCCTAATCGAATTGTCTCAACATCACCTGATACAATTTCATTATCCTCTTTTTTCTTTTGTTGACTATCATCTTATATCCTTCTTTGAAGACGCTGTCCATTCCGTTTAACTACTCTTCGAAGTCCTTTGTTGCCTCTGACAGAACTACGAGGTCACCGGCAAACTTAAATCTTTTCATTTCTTTTTCTGGACTTTGTTTTCATCTCTATATTTTTGTTTGGTTTCGTTTCTCTCCTGCTCGGTATACTGATTGAATAACATCAGTGATGTGTCATGTCTCTCTGTCTTATAACTCTTACAATTTTCGTCTGATTTCTGTACGACGGAGGTGATCAGATTGTAAGGCATTGTAGATACGTTGTGCTGAGAAATAATTGTTAAGAAAAAATTCGATGCGTTGCGCTGTGTTAATTTAACCAGTCTCCTCTTTGTGCGCTCAAATTTGGGGCCTGCCATTGACAGTGTTGTCAGACGTAATTCCTCGTTTGATTTCCTCAAACCGAACACGTAGCTTAAATGAATCACTTCCGAAAAAGTCGCATTTTATCTGGTAATGAGCATTTCAACAAGTGGTAACTCATGGACTTAAGGATGACTGTGCATTATAGCATTTTATCGTGTGCAGGTGATTCAGTTTGCGCACGCAACGACCTGATTGGTTGACGTCAATGGTAATTAAATCAGAAACGGTGCAACGTATCGATTTTTTAATCAATTATATCTGAGCACAACCTATCCCGAAACACCATCAAAATCTGTACACACTGTTTTTGACCACCATGCGTAACCTGTCGTTTCCTGTGTTTTACCCCTGCTACCTTCAGAATTGAAAAGGGTATATATAGTCAATATTGTCAAAAGCTTTATTCGAATCTACAAAATCTATAGAAGTAGGTTATCCTCGTAGATGGTTAAGGTAAAGGTAACTCGTAGGAGCAGTATTGCCTCGTATATCCCTATGTTCCTCCAGAATCCGAATTGATATTCCCCGAGGTCGGTTCCTACCAGCTTTTCCATTCTTATCTAAATAATTGGTGTTAGTATCTTGTAACCATGACTTTTTAAATTGACTGTTCCGTAATATTCACACCTGAAACTAGCTGCTTTCTTCAGAATTGTTTTTTTTAAATTTTTTGAAAGGTTAAAATTTCCTAGTTGTGTAGTGTACAATCAAAATTTAATTTTTGTGATTCTCAGTACAAAGGTGTCGGAATTGAATTTCTTGCGAATCTAACTGTGACGGTGTTTCCTGTACTAGTTTTGTCCCTCAGCGTGAATCTTGCATCCATTCAAACGCTACAGAAACTGGGAACCATTCCATTAAGAAAATTTTTTCATGCTTGGGCATAAAGAGGACGATGTCGATGAGAAGCATGTTGATGGTAAAGATGCTGATACGGAGGATGCTGATGATCTGCTTTCTCAAACGTGAATGCTTTTACTTGGAGAACTTACGTTATAGCTGCCTTTTCTAATTCTTTGGAGTAACTGAAACTTCAGAATCAATTTCTAGGTGAAACGACATGTATAGACGTTTCTCTCATTCTCAGTGATGTGTATTTGGAGTAACATTGTACTTATGGTGGCAAGTTTATGGGATATATAGCAAAAGTGACGCTAAACTTAGAGAGCTGCATTAGCTTGTAATCTGCACATGCAATTTCAGGAGAGTTCATGTAGAGCTGAGTTCGGGTTCTTAACATTCGTATTGATGTTACTAAAATTGAATCCCTTACGCTTCAGAAGAGTATATGCTGTACTGGTTGTATCTTGGCAAATTTAAAGTTGCATATAAAATGACCAGAGAAATGCTGGATATTATCTCGGGAGGCAGTATTTCTATGTACCCCACCTCCCCCTTCCCCTGTTGATAAATTTTGTCAAGGACCAAACGCTATGGCAGCTATGAAGTACTGGCCACATGAAGTGAGACCAGTAGGGAAAGTGAGATGGAAAACGATAGAGGCGTATGCATTATTATGGTACATTAGGATAGCACGTCTGCCTGAGGTTGAGATTCTATGAAACCCCCATCATACGACGACACTGTACAATCTTTGTAGGTTTCCCACACCAGAAGCGTAAAACCGCTTCCATACAAAGCTGCCTAATGTTATTTTGATAATAATGTATAGTGAGAAAGACTGAGACAGCTGAAGCAATCTTTAAGACTAGCTTTGGGTAGATCGACGGTCCAGTTCCCCATTCACTTATGCAGACTGCCATTTTCGTTCGTTTCCTATATCCCTCATAGCTAATGTTTATGTGGAAGAGGACGTTCGATTTTCTTTGGTATCCATACCCAATATAAGCTTATGCTCCGTCTGTAATAACTTCGTCTTCGACTGGATCTTATACTCTTAAGTTCTTACCTTCTTTTTGCACGCTGATGAGATGTGAGTGGAAGCTTCGCAGGTTACTCACTTGTACCAGCCTAGTATTGAATAAACAGTTCTTCATGGCATTAATACTGTTTCTGGGTACATCATTCATCATAGTCCATGGTGTGGCTGTTGGTGTGATGCAGCAGTCCTACATTCAACCCCGAAACCTGGGAAGAAATATTGACCTTCTACACTTTCTCCATACTTTCAGCTCTACAATGAAACAACTCTTCCGATAGACTGTCAAAACTCCTATAGACTCACAGTAGGATTGTAATGAAAATCAGATGATTGCTCGCTGATAATATCATGGCATGGCTAGACTGTTTCAAACCCACAGCGGTACACGAAGAAGCAGATCATCAGCAAATCAAAGACGACTGTAAAGGACTCATTGTGTTCTCGTTCAATGCTGCTCCCTCTCTTCCTCCTCTACATGGTACTTTGTTACTACAATTATTGTTTTCAGTCAGCACCCTGATCCAAGTGAAGTGAATCCAAAGAAAAGATTTCAAAGAATCGATACTTCTTCATTTTCCGTTACTGGATAACAATATTTAAAGTCTGTCAGAAAAGGCTATTGCAGGTACACATACTGTAATAAACGAGTTTCTCTAATAGGGATGCTTGTTGACGCTGCAGGAGGCGACGTGGGTGGTGGTGCGCGGCGGAGGGTGGTGGTGGCGGTGCTGGCGACGCATTTGTGTGGCAGCTGCCTGCTGGCCGCCTACTCTGGCCGGCTTACGGCGCTGCAGGCGGTGCGGCGGGTCAGCCCACCCTTCAGGGGTCTGCAGGGGCTGCTGGAGTGCCCGCAGTACACGCTGGGACTCATCCGCGGATCACGCCTAGACGCGCTTTTCTCGGTAGGCCCTAATGAACGGAAAATGTACGCAAGTACAAATACATCTATGTGTTTTTGATCACAAATAGTCATGAGTCACCTGGAGCAATTTCAAACAATTATATTCCATCCAAACGATCAATTTTCTTCATACTAACAGATTTTCAAATCCAGTGCCAGGACATCACTTTCATACAGCAGTAATACATAATTTTCAAAACAAAAAAAAATTAAAATCTCAAAAAATTCCTTTGAAAAGTAGAATATTTCCGATAGCTCTGGGGTACAAAATATTTTTAAATTATCTGGTTAGTGAGTGCAGCCTAAGAGGCTTGCAAACATAGAGTCGTTGGTTCTAAACTCTTCAGAGGCAACTATTCTATTTTTCCTGTTTTTAGTTCTGTGCTTCTTATCAGATGGAAATGTCGAATATAAAAGGCTGAATTTATTTTCAATGAAAATAACATCTTTTTATTTTTAATTACTCGTTGTATGATAATGAATTAAAATTTGATACAGATGTCTGAAATATCTTATTTTCAAATTAGAAAGAGTGTGAGGTAACTTTTCTCCTCTTTGCTGTGCTGGCCTGTGCTGCTTGCCTGCTTTCTTGTTTGGTGCTCATAGACTACTATGACGCAGTATTTTTATCTCCCCTACTGAGTGCTGTCGTTGCATGTGCGTGATAATATTTCTTGTAAGTACGACGCTGATTTTTAATTATTGATAAAACTCTACTGCATACAACTGATAACAAGACACACACACAAAACCAACGCGCTCAGTAACGGGGCGGTAACTGCTATTATTTTTCCAGGTCTACGCCCATATGCCTACTGGGTTATGAAGAGAGGGAAATGCTAATTGATTTGGCATTGTTTACTGAGGTAACAAGAAATTTCTTATTCTTAGAATTATGAATTAGAGCTTTGGGAGACGGGGTAACTGTTTGAAAATTTGAAATCTGTTTTTTCTTAGCAGACTGAAATTTTATCACAAATTTAGATCCATTAATTGAACATAACCTGGAATCACTGATTCATACTGTTATCAGTGCTGACAAGTATTGAAATAGATAGTTGGTCTCGTATTATCAATCTATCAGTGGTCGCCCTACAGGGAGGCCGAAGGGAATTCCTTGTCACACACCAGATAACAACCCTTCCATGCGTCGCCACGCTGAGGTACACCGCGAAGCACTACGTGAAATGCCGCTACTACGTAAATTAATGCAAAAGCCCGTCCTCACAGAGGTGGGAAGCTATCCACAGACATGCCTGAGCACATAATTTTCAGGTGCGCTCGTGAGGCAAGCCAATGAGTGTACCAACTATGATATACTACATTTCACGTCTTACCACCTTCCAGACGGAGCGTCTCCACCCTATGTCCTCTACTCGGCACATCCTGGCTAGCGTCTCCACGCCACGCTACTGACCGGCCAGCCCGGCCATAGTTCGGTGGCATATCAGATAAAATTAGTGTCAGTTGCTCTTACAATGTAGATGATAGCGTACGAGAATGCTCAGCTTTTGCCTCGGGTTCGGTTCTTATCGCTGTGCCATGTGCAATTTTTGTATCGCTCTCTTGCTCGGTTTTAGGAAACAAACCAAGAACACGTTTGGCGACACAGTCTCAGGTGGGCCGTTTGAATCTGCGCGCACAATGGCGTGATTGGCTAACTTCAGCGCTAACTCATTCCGAAACGGCACAGCTCGTCGAATTTTTTTCTTAACAGTTATTTCTCAGCACAACCTACCCTGGAACGCCCTTACAAGCATTTCAGACTGTTTCTGAGCACCTTGTATGCATCAGTCATACTGTTGACTCTCTAGAAATAAAAATTGTTTTAGTTTCTACTCATCTTTTATAGTTCTGCATGAAATTTCAATTCGTTAGAAATAGTGTTTCTTTAGGAGATTGGTAATTGAAAATATTACGATTTTTATTAATTTTTTTGGTTCAGTATTTCTCAGGTAACATTTTCGTTTGTTATTAAATAAGAAATTTTACGCTGAAGTAAAAAATGTTGCTACTGTGAAGTTTCGTACCAGTAACTGCGTAACTACAAAACTCATACATTACACACTCACCTACTGGCGCCGATATTAGTCAATTAATTCTTTTTCTTAATAGCGCTCCCAAAAAGAATTATAATATTCAAAAGTAATTTTTTCGAGATTTTTTGGGGCTGTTGTAGTACTGCTTTAAGAAACTGATGTCTCCGCACAGACTTTCAAATCGGAGAAAAACGAAGAGTATCAGTCTCTAAGTTTCCCTTGTTAATACCACGTGTCAATTAACGTGGGAGGTGAGGGGGAGGAGGAGGAGATTAGTGTTTAACGTCCCGTCGACAACGAGGTCATTAGAGACGGAGCGCAAGCTCGGGTTAGGGAAGGATGGGGAAGGAAACCGGCTGTGCCCTTTCAAAGGAACCATCCCGGCATTTGCCTGAAGCGATTTAGGGAAATCACGGAAAACCTAAATCAGGATGGCCGGAGACGGGATTGAACCGTCGTCCTCCCGAATGCGAGTCCAGTGTGCTAACCACTGCGCCACCTCGCTCGGTGGTGAGGGGGAGGAAGGCAGCTGTGGCACATCTGTTTTTAGGTTGGGTGTGAGATAATGGTGGTACATAACCATTGCTCTGCTGTGTATGGAGAAACTCAAACCAGACTTGGTATATGTGCATCTTATTACTTTAAAAATTATACTCTCATGTTAAGACAGCCCTACCACCCTAACACGCTAGTTGGAAGTGTGAGGGGGGGTGACTAAAAAAAAAACGTTGAAACAAATTGTATTAATGTCTAATTAATAGTTAGCTTTACTGGGCTGCTGATGACAGTAATGAATGGGTTGAAGCGGTTGTTTCAAGCGTTTATTATTTCCAAAAATCAGTTATATTTAATTTAACAGAACGTCAATGTTGACGCTCTGAAACATCAAGAACTTCATTACAACAGCTTTTTTACAGTAATATTCTACCAGTGTTACTGTCTTTCCCATCACTGATATAGCACTGCACTGGATTTTTAGGAAGGGTAGAATATGCGACACTGAATTTCTCTGCATTCACACATGGGATTAAGATATTCTGTACCTCAATTAGGGTTATTGTCTTTGCATATGTTTAATTCAGTTCTCAGTTAATTGCAGCCTTTACATTTGTCGCACATGCTGTTCGTATTATGAAACTGACAAATTCAGAAAGTAGATATTTTTTGTGTGACCATGGTGTTTCAAGTTTTTAGAGGGAATCTTGAACGTGAAGCGCTTTCAGTGATGATGCGTAGGTACGTTAGTAACTGTGTTTTCCTTAGTGATAATGGACTTAAGGTGTTACATGAGCTCCCAGCCAGATTCTTTATTCGGCAGCTGGAATGCAGTCCCTTATGTGCTTGAAGGATCGAGAGTCAGCTGGCCGGCCGGTGTGGCCGAGGGGTTCTAAGCACTTCAGTCTGGAACCGCGTGACCGCTGCTGTCGGAGGTTCGAAACCTGCCTAGGGAATGGATGTGTGATGTCCTTAGGTTAGTTAGGTTTAAGTAGTTCTAAGTTGTAGGGGACTCATGGCCTCAGATGTTAAGTCCCATAGTGCTCAGAGCCATTTGAACCATTTGAATTTGAGAGTCAGCTAATTGTTTTCGTAGATGTTCTGCTACTATCTCTAGTTCGCTCTAGATCTTCAAATTTGTCCAAAAGTGCAACCAGAGCAAAACCATCAGGGCACAGAAGGAATTTCTCTTCTGAGGATGAATTTATTCGTTAAATAATATTGGAGGGAGTATGCTTGCTTGAGGTAAACTTTGCACTGATCCCTCCGATGTCTGTGCCTGTCCTGAAAGCTGTAAGCGTGCCATTTCTACCGAAGATAAAGTTCTTTAGTACGTGGACTTAACGTTGGTGACTGTTGGGTTGACAACACCACGTTTACAGTTTGAGTGCGCATGTGTTTGGCAGTAGAGTGTGAGTCGAATGAGCCAGTGGAGAAATCGTGATCGGAGGTAGGAAAATCTAGAGTAGAACAGAGTTTTGCTGAATATTAATAGATAAGAGCTGAAAATGATATGTCGGAAAGTATATTACTGACGAATTCAGAGGATAAGATACTAGTTATTACCCACCAGAGAACTTGCATCCGGGCTTAAGTGGCTCAAGTAGTGAAGGTTAAAACTAGCGTGTTCATGATGAGAAATACTAACAGTTATACACGAGGTTTCATTTGATAGTTAATAATTTCCACGGGAAAATTTTCGCGGATGTCACTAACCAGACGAATAGTACTTGGTAAGTGCGAATGGAAGCTTATTAGGGTTGAAATTTATGTCTAATAAACAGTGCCTGTTATTAAACGTGTTCTCTATTAAATACTGAATACAAACGAGATACATCCTATTATTGATTGACATTAAGAAGGGTTGAAATTTATGTCTAATAAACAATGCCTGTTATTACAAGTGTTCCCTATTAAATACTGAATACAAACGAATACATCCTAATATTGATTAACATGAAGAATATAGAAAACTGTAATAATAGATCAAAACATGGACATAACCACAGCTCTTAATCCTTCCTCGTACATCTACGTCTGAGTTGTCTCCTTCCCCCGCACTTCTTAACTAAATGGTTTCATATTGCTTTTAATCGCATTTGCTACCTCTTTAATAAATCAAAGCACTCTGAGGAGGGGGGGGGGGGGGGGACTGACATATTACAAAGTCAGCATACAATACTCTATTACCTAGTGAGACGGATATTATTTCAGTAGGAGTACCATTCCTTGTTAATCTGAAAAGTATGGTAAGTGGGATTCAATGTTATACTGTGCCGTGTGCTGCCTATCCCAGATATATTGCATAAGGTAAAGCATTTTTCTTGCGGGTGATTTACCCCTCCTGAAACTGGCTTCTTTAACCCTTTGACAGCTGAAGGCACGCCACCTTCTTGGCGCACTGAGGCGTCACGGCCTGCGGCATAATCCGTCTACCTGCGCTGCGCGTCTGTCTCTCAGAGCCGCCACCGGGACCGGATCAGCCCGCACTGCTCAACCCCCCCTGTGCTGAATATTTCTCAGCTGAATACGACTCGCGCAGATCCAGCGTGAATTATTGGCGACTTTGAGCTATACTATCTCGGACAATAGTTTTTGTAAAGAAATTCAATTTAGCCATTTTGTATAACTTTATGCGTTCTCTTAAGAATATTAATTAAAAGAATTTTACGAGCCCTAATGAGGCAAAAAATTGTTCGTAAATCGGCCAAAAAAATAGGCACTCAAAAAAATTTCGAAGTTTGGCTTCTTGCATCTCCTGAACTAATGCTACGACGAACGTGAAAATTGGCGTGTAGTAACCTAACAACACAAGGTTTTTAAATATAAAGTTTCAATTCCATAGCACTTTTCAGTACTGAATGAATTAAGCACAAAATTTAAGATTTTGTAAAAAAGTCAACAATGCGGTATTTTCGTTTCGATTTTGCTAAGAAATATGCTCCATAAAACATACCAATCTGTTCAACTGGAATGAAAGTTGGGCGCGAAAATCAGGTCCGAAAACAATGTAAACTTCGGTTTAGCATATCTAGTAGCGTGAACGCATGATGAAAACGAAATTTAGAGTGCAATACATGGACTGCACAACGATAAGGAGTAAAAATTTTTATTACTCTAATATTTTCCAATAATCTACAAATTAGTCGAAAAGATATTGATTTTTATGAAAAGGTGCAAACAGGGTGAATTCGATACTTCTTTCCCAAATACCGTTTTCTATTAATGCTTCAACGCCTGTCTCATTGAAACAACCAATTTTAAGCCCAACACCCTCTCCAGAACAATGAGTTTAATTTCCAATGTTGGCTAACAACAGAGGCAAAGTAGGAAGAAAAATCGCACTGAGAAAAGAGTTTTAACTTTGGCATGTTGTTTCTCGTTGATCAAAGGCGTTTACATCAGCTATGGAATACATGTTTTGTACAAGTAGACCGCGTGTGATCCACATTTGGACTACTAAGGATAAAAGAATATAACTGTCCATGTGACGTGTTACTAATTTAAATGTATCGTACGCAGCTTAATGTATGGGTTTTGTTATACTGGCGCAATGTACTCGGCGTAATCACATTTGCCACAGTAAAGGTATTGCGCTATCTCAGTCACCAAGTCCGTTCATTTGCCAGTAAACATATGAAGTAGTCAGGCTTCGTTTCAATAATTTTACACCTGTTGCATCTATTTCCCATCCTTGTTTTAGATTTAGGTTTTACAGAGAGTTCTCTACTGCATTGGCTCCTTACTTAGCTTGCATTTATCACGAATCTCTTGCCCAACGTAAAGTCCCGACCGACTGAAAAAAAGCGCAGGTGACGCCTGTATGTAAGAAGGGTAGAAGGACGGATCCTCAAAATTACAGACCAATTTCCTTAACATCGGTTTGTTGCAGGATTCTGTAACATATTCTCAGTTCGAATATAATGAATTTCCTTGAGACAGAGAAGCTGCTGTCCATGCATCAGCACAGATTTAGAAAGCATCGCTCCTGCGAAACGCAGCTCGCCCTTTTTTCACATGACATCGTGGGAACCATGGCTGAAGGGTATCAGACGCATGCCGTATTCCTAGACTTTCGGAAAGCGTTTGACTCGGTGCCTCACTGCAGACTCCTAACTAAGGTACGGGCATATGGGATTGGTTCCCAAATATATGAATGGCTCGAAGACTCCTTAAGTAATAGAACCTAGTACGTTGTCCTCATCGGAGGTGAGGGTATCATCTGGAGTGCCCCAGGGAAGTGTGGTAGGTCCACGGTTGTTTTCTATCAACATAAATGATCTTTTGGATATGGTGGATAGAAATGTGCGGCTGTTTGCTGATGATGCTGTAGTGTGCGGGAAGGTGTCGTCGTTGAGTGACTGTAGGAGGATACAAGATGACTTGGATAGGATTTGTGATTGGTGTAAGGAATGGCAGCTAACTCTAAATAATGTGATTGGTGTATAGAATGGCAGCTAACTCTAAATATAGATAAATGTAAATTAATGCAGATGAATAGGAAAAAGAATCCTGTAATGTTTGAATACTCCATTAGTAGTGTAGCGCTTGACACAGTCAAGTCGATTAAATATTTGGGCGTAACATTACAGAGCGATATGAAGTGGGACAAGCATGTAATGGCAGTTGTGGGGAAGGCGGATAGTCGTCTTCGGTTCATTGGTAGAATTTTGGGAAGATGTGGTTCATCTGTAAAGGAGTCCGCTTATAAAACACTAATACGACCTGTTCTTGAGTACTGCTCGAGCG
Source organism: Schistocerca americana (assembly GCF_021461395.2). Taxonomy (NCBI): domain Eukaryota; kingdom Metazoa; phylum Arthropoda; class Insecta; order Orthoptera; family Acrididae; genus Schistocerca; species Schistocerca americana. Next base: position 208,737,842 of record NC_060125.1, on the reverse strand, counting down.
TTTGGGATCCTTATCAGGTCGGATTGAGGGAGGACATTGAAGCAATTCAGAGGCGGTCCGCTAGATTTGTTGTTCCTAGGTTTGACCATCACGCGAGTATTACGGAAATGCTTCAGGATCTCGGGTGGGAGTCTCTAGAGGAAAGGAGGCGTTCTTTTCGTGAATCGCTACTGAGGAAATTTAGAGAACCAGCATTTGAAGCTGACTGTAGTACAATTTTAGTGCCCCCAACTTACATTTCGCTGAAAGACCACAAAGATAAGATAAGAGAGATTAGGGCTCGTCCAGAGGCATATAGGCAGTCATTTTTCCCTCGTTCTGTTTGGGAGTGGAACAGGGAGGGAAGATGCTAGTTGTGGTACGAGGTACCCTCCGCCACGCACCGTATGGTGGATTGCGGAGTATGTATGTATTTGTAGATGTAGATCCGGGCTTTGGACCAGCACTGGCGAAGTTAAAAATAAATGTATACATTTTTTTACATTTTTGCCTTTTTTCAGTAATTCATTCAGAAGCGTCAATAAATTTTCACAGATTTAGTTCCCAATGATTGGTAATGCTTCTTTTTTATGATAAGTTTCAAAGCAGGGTGCAACACATAATGGAACGTTCCAAGTTTGGCATTGGTATCTAGTTTCGCGGCGCACTTTCTGTTTCATGCAAACCACGCATCTGCGCATTAGCGTACTTTTCTGCCAATTTTCACTCACGATAACAGCCGGAAAATGTCTCCCTGTGAATCGCAGAGGATTCTCGTCATCGTAGCGCCTTCTCCTACCAGCTATTATCCGTTCTGTAGCATATTTTTCTGTAATCTCCCTTACGAGAGAAAGGTGAAATTCTGCGAGCACCATTTTTCGCCCTGTGAATGACCGGTGGAGAGCATGAGCGTTTAGAATGCACACATCCAGCATGTGAAAAAAAATATTTCTTGTACCATTTCACAGTCTTACCACTGATCCCGCTGAGGTTAGTAACATGTCACAACGGTCAACTGCACCCATATTCGAATTGAAATCTACAATACATTGCGGTTTCTTTATTTTTTGGACAGTATTTCTGTCAGTCTTCTCTGTTTCGACCATAGGCGTTGTGTGACTTATGGTCAACATGAACACCTCTCTCTTATCGCAACACCAGATAGCAAGGACCTTGTCAGTGGACCTAAACTCAGTTTCTCCTCGTTTTAATGTCTTCTGCAGTTTTGGCGTGTTGCGCCTGTTCTACATATACAGTTACATCTACGTGATTACTCTGCTATTCGCAATAAAGTGCCTGACAGAGGGTTCAATGAACCACCTTCATGCTGTTTCTGTAACGTTCCACTCTCGAACGGCACGCGGGAAAAACGAGCACTTAATTATTTCGGTGCGAGCCCTGATTTCTCTTATTTTATCGTGATGATCATTTCTCCTTATGTAGGTGGGTGCCAACAGAATGTTTTTGCATTCGGAGGAGAAAACTGGCGATTGAAATTCCGTGAGAAGATCCCGTCGCAACGAAAAACGCCTTTGTTTTACTGATTGCCACTCCAATTCACGTATCATGTCTGTGACACTATCTCCCCTATTTCGCGATAATACAAAATGAGCTACCCTTCTTTGTACTTTTCCGGTGTCATCCGTCAGTCCCACCTGATGCGGATCCCACACCGCACAGCAGTACTCCAGAATAGGGCGGACAAAGCGTAGTGTGAGCAGTCTCTTTGGTAGACATGTTGCACCTTCTAAGTGTTCTGCCAATGAATCGCAGTCTTTGGTTTGATCTTCCCACGATATTATCTATGTGATCATTCCAATTTAGGATATTTATAATTATAATCCATAAGTATTTAGTTGAATTTACAGCCCTCAGATTTGTGTGACTTACCACGTAATCGAAATTTAGACGATTTCTTTCTCACGAACAGTGCCACATGCAGCTGTTCCATGGTTGTGAAGCCTGAGGAACAGGTCTGGGCTGGAGTACCAATTATCGAGATATAGACTACGACCCTGTTCCAAATATGGCCCCGTGAGGGTTGCCACTACGTCGCTACATTTTCCCAAATTCTTGAACCCAAATTCTGTTGTTGCGCCTGTATATACAATAAAATCTAAAATATACCCACTCTGACAGTCACACAGTACAAATGTCTTTATTCCGAATCTACTTCACTTGGTTGGAATAAATTGCTTAAAAGATAATCGTCCTTTGAACAGCAAGAGACTTTCATCTATACAAAGCTTGTGATGTGGGCGAAATGAATTACGAAACGTCTTACGAACTTTGTGAACAATCGTCCTAATTTTAAATAGACTATCGCCTCCAGTACTCGCAGAGTTATCACTGAAAAGTAACATTTTCAGAAGTAGACAAAACCGGTCTAGGGACATAATTTCGCTGAAAACTGGTGTGATGGAAAGTGTATTTCTGGAGCAATAATCACTTAATTTTAACTTCTTAACTTGTGCCGTTAGAAGGTAATCACCAACAAAACGATACATTTCCTCAAATCCATTGTCTTTCCACTTTGACAGTCGAGAATTCACCGATTCTGTAGTCTTTTCTTTGGTGTAAATGTAAAAACGATTTGTTTCGTCTGCAATAAATTGCAACAGTTCTTGAGACATGAAAGAATGCTTTGGTCACTATCTAATTGAAATTTCTGTCCTGAACTCGAGTCATCGAAGTAATAGTTTAACGGCTGGAAATTGGTTTCTTTCCAGTCAAATGTGTCACTTAAGCGCGCTCTTTTATGAACCGTTTCACTGTCACTTCCTGCTTGTTAGGATTCAGAGGAACTGCTGACTGTAATTGTTGTTCTCCCCTCTGATGTAAAGGGCTGAGGACTACAGCTTCGAGATTCTGTTGAAGACTCTTCACTGTTAGCAACGTCAGATAATTCACACTCACTGTCGCTCTCAGTCAGCATATGCAGGCTTTCTTTATCTGTGCAACCACGGCGACGTTACATTTCTCACGTAGAAAACAAGAAAACTGACGAAAGTACAGGAATCTAAGTCGAATTCTGCGAAGAGCGAACACAGCAACAAAGATATATGCACTCTCGAACTACACAGCCAGACCGCTGAACAGCTACTAGAAGAGCAGGGCGGAAAGACAGCTCTGCGTGTATACACGTCCGTAGCACTCAGGTAGTTGTGACTCAGCGCGCCTATACTTGTCCCTAGCGGTTGGAATGCCGGTAGCGCGGGACTCGTAAACACGTTCTTAGCGCTGTAGGGAAGACCCAAGGCCGCGTGTATACACGTCAGGCGTGCCAGGGAAACGGTGATCGGTTGGTTAGGGAAGGAGACCAGACAGCGAGGTCATCTGTCTCATCGGATTAGGGAAGGATGGGGAAGGAAGTCGGCCGTGCTCTTTGAAAGGAAGCATCCCGGCATTTGCCTGGAGCGATTTAGGGAAATTACGGAAAACCTAAGTGAGGATGGCCGGACGCGGGATTGAACCGTGGTCCTCCCGAATGCGAGTCCAGTGTGCTAACCACTGCGCCACCTCGCTCGTTCGGGAAACGGTGAGGCACGACGAGTTAACACGTCCACAGTAGTCAAAGGGTTAAGTTCCAGTTCTCTCACTACTTGTAGATAAATCGAGACTATGTGATCAGAGGTATTTTGTGGGTGACGTAAGTGTCATTGACATATAATTCTAGAGATACTTAACGTCCTTTTCTGGTTTTAATAAACTGATAAAAGTAATGTCGCCTGACGTGGTCGGATAGGGCAACCCAAGAGGAAGGTTTATAATAACTACCTTCTGAAATTGAAATATTTGGAGAAGCTATGTGATGGGAAGTGAGGGAGGGGTACAAGTTAACGTGGCTTGTTGATAACGTGCAGAGTCTATAATATAGGAGCCTCTTGAATCGCCCGTACCCATGATCGTTGTGGTGTCACCGCCAGACACCACACTTGCTAGGTGGTAGCCTTTAAATCGGCCGCGGTCCGTTAGTATACGTCGGACTCGCGTGTCGCCACTGTCAGTGATTGCAGACCGAGCGCCGCCACACGGCAGGTCTAGAGAGACTTCCTAGCACTCGCCCCAGTCGTACAGCCGACTTTGCTAGCGATGGTTCACTGACAAATTAAGCTCTCAATTGCCGAGACGATAGTTAGCATAGCCTTCAGCTACGTCATTTGCTACGACCTAGCAAGGCGCCATTATCAATTGCTATTTATCTTGTGACGCATGTACAGTCAGACCGATGTTCACCAATTATGGAATAAAGTTAAGTATTCCTGAAGCTACGTACTTTTCTCGATAGTATAATTACTTTACCTGTTCCAGACCTCACGCCAGCCTGCGTGAGCTTAAACGCGTGCCTTTCGGCTTCCTCCAAACCCCGTGTATTGGTTCCTGCCAATTCACAACAATCGTCTTACCTAACTGTATCGTACTGACAGTTTCATAGACATTTGCGGTGATTTTGTAAGATGTTGCACTACTTTGCCAGTGGCATCCGGAGCTCTAACTGTTAACACTCATTTAGTTCAAGCTTCAGCGCCTTATTAGCACTACAGTCACGTGGGAATGTAATCGACGAATTGGTGACCGAATTTCTAATTCATTTCGCTATGCCCGTTGTACTTCCGAGTGTAATTCCACTAACACTTTCATAGAACACAAAATCATTCAAAGGGAAACCTCAGTTTACTCATTATTGATACACTATCCTCTAATTGTAGCTGCTGTTCGCCATCTGTTGTCTAAGAAATGCACTACGCTATACTACACTACGCTTCTCAAACTCCAGTGGTACGTCAAGCGCGATTAGCGGCAGCTGCTAATCCTGTACAGAACTGCCGAGCGCTCCTCCCTATAAACTTGACCAGGTAGTGGGGGCTCCACTAACGGTACTTCGGAACTCGAAGGCACTCAGATTGCGTAATGGGCGGTTTAGGCAAGCAGGAGCGGTTTACCTAGCTTACTGCCAACGATCAATTTCAAACATTGCACCATCAGATGTGTTATTTGTAAAGAGTGTTAAATTACTCCGTTAACCTGATACATACAGCAAAATAATGAGAGAAAGAAGAGAAAATGCTAGCAAACGCAAAATTTTACTTTTCAACGAGTTATTCAGACACTGTTTTATGAGGGTGACAGAACAAAACTAATCACTGCTATTGGGAAAGAATATTATCACAGTACGGCGATACGGCTCTCCACTTTCCTTCATTTTAACGTACGTCGCACGACATAGGTCTTTTAGAAAGCCCTACAAACATAACTACCCTGCAAATCAAGATACCATTTAACCAACATTTATTGCGAGGCTTGTGCCAATGTAACAAAAACTAAAATTAAGTGTAATCCAAGAAGAAGCAAACCATTGCCTGTTTGCAGTTCACTGATTGATTTCCTCAATGTCTAGCTGTGTGAGTGCCAGTTGAAACAAATTACAATTCCACATTCCCTGAAAGTCTGAAGTGAAATCTGCAATGAAAATTCCCGTCAGCAGTGCGGTTGCTCCACAAATCGTCTCAGATTTGTCAAATTTTATTTGGAATTTTCAAGAAAAATAGCCCAGCTCCTAGTGAGCAGAGAACTGTTTCCAATAATTATCAAAACTCGAGTCATATACAGTTACAGAAATCTAAGAATAATTGATCCAAAAAACTGTCAGTCTACAAAAGGTATCTTTGTCTGTACCCTATATATTTTGAGTTAGAACACAACGAAGTATTGGAGCAAGATCATGTTTATGTTAATGTCAGATGATTTATAACAACAGAAGCGCTTCATGTTCTGCATACTTAATATCATTAGTCTCACAGTGGAAGGTAAAAAGGTATATTGGTGTTCCTAGAACTTCATAAGCTTTTACAGCACACAGATACCTGTTAATCATACAGCTTATTTTCATGTGTAATATGTTTCCACAACTATGAATTCGTTGAATACGTATTGACAGTTACAGTGCGATACATTTTCCACCTGATATACACGTAACATCGGATGCAGTACAATGAGACGTTTAAAGGCTGTTATTACTCATATAAGCATCACATGAATTAACGTGTAATGTCGCAGGAAATACTTGTTATACACTAAAATTCCAGTAACATTTAGTCACTATTCGATAAGGTATCAATCTGATGGAGAGACTGTCAGTCATCTCTGAATGTAGTGATGTGGAAAGTAGTGCACTTCAAGAAAAGTTATAACGCAAGAGCTTTTGAGTTACAACTTGAGACAAGATATGTCTTACCCGGGCCGGCCGGAGTGGCCGTGCGATTCTAGGCGCTTCAGTCTGGAGCCGAGCGACCGCTTCGGTCACAGGTTCGAATCCTGCCTCGAGCATGGATGTGTGTGATGTCCTTAGGTTAGTTAGGTTTAATTAGTTCTAAGTTCTAGGCGACTGATGGCCTCAGAAGTTAAGTCGCATAGTGCTCAGAGCCATTTGTCTTACCCGGCGGTAAAAATCCGTTAAAATCTTAATAGACAGACATTCGAGGTAGATATAGAATGTTGTTATTTTTGTGATGTTCAGTCCAAAGACGGTTTTGATGCAGCTCCCACGCTAGTCTATCCTGTGCAAGCGTCTTCTACTCTGAATAACCATTCAAAAGTACATTCATTTGAACCTGATTATTACGTTCATGCCTAGGTCACCCTTTACAATTTTTACCCCCAACACTTCACGTCATTACCAAACCAAATGCTCCTTGGTGGCTCATGATACGTCCATTCAATGGATCCCTTCTTTTAGCCAAGTTTTTCCCTAAATTTCGCTTCTACTCAAATCGATTACGTACTTTAAGTATAGTCTATGTCTCCAGTGTTATCCAAGTATTTCTATTGGGCTTTGTCTTTTTAGCTATGTGATCCTCTTCTGACTTCGCTGTTTCGTTTCTAAAACCTTCCTAATTGTTTTATGTTGTATTCCTTACCCCTGTTTCAGTCAATCGTGCCTAATGTCCCCTCTGAAACTCCCAAAAACCTCTGATTCGTTTACTTTAAGCAGGCCCTATTTCCTTAATTCCCTGCCCTTTTGCAGTTTCTTGATTTAATCTGCTATCTATAACATATAAATTATGGCCAGACACCACATTTTAGCCCTGAAATTGTCTGGGAGTTTAAATTTCTGTCTTAGCATCATATTACCATTGTGAAACCTTCCAGTGCCTCTAGATGTCTTCCATTTATACTTCCTTCTTTCGTGTTTCACAAGCCAAGTGCTAGCAATGATTAAATTGTAGTCAGCGCATAATTCTGGCAAGTAGCCTCTTTCATTCCATTTAACCTCTTCAATGTCTCCCACCATTTTTCCATCTCTTCTTTTTCCTACTATCGAATTCCAGTCAGCGATGATAACTAAGTTTTCGTCTCCATTATCTACCTGAATAATGTCCTTTATCTTATCATACATTCTTTCAATCTCTTCAGCATCTACAGAGGAAATTGCAAAGAAGTTTATACTAATGTGTTGGCTGTTGGTTTCGTGTCTATCGTGTCTATCACAGCCTCATACCGATTTCCTTATTCATCATTAGGCCTACTCCTGCATTACCCTATCTAATTTCGTGTTGATAACCCTGTACATACTTCAGCAAAAGACCAATTCTTCCTGCCATCGCACTTCACTAAATCGCATTTTACCTGTCTTTAAGCTATCCATCTCCCTTTTTCAGTTCTCTAAGCTACCTATTAAGGGATCTAACATTCCACACTCCGAATCGCAGTATTCCAGTTTTGTTTCTCCTCACCAGGACATCCTCCTATGTAGTTTACTCCTACAGATGCCAGTGGAGCATTATTGTACCTCCATAATATTTTGTCAAGAAAATGCCATCATCATTAAGCCATACACTAGAGCAGCATGTCCTTGGTAAAAGAAAAAAATGTGATTTCCTCTGCTTTCAGACGTTCGCAGTACCATCACAACAAGGGCACGTTGACTAATGTTACAAAGGCTGACCAGTCAGTCATGTAGACTTTTCTCCCGAAACTACTGAAAGGACTGCTGCCCTTCTTCAAGGACCACGGGTTAGTCTTGCCTCTCAACAGATACCCCTCTGTAGTGGTTGCACGTACGGTTACGCATGATATGGCTATCGGTAGCCTGAGGCGCGCAAGCCACGTGATCTCGGCAAGATCCATGGTTAATTGAACACCTTATACATCGAGAAAAACCAGAACTATGAGTAATAGTACTTTTAACAACAGCGTAAATGGATTGTTGTTCCTTAGCTGCATAGAGGAATTTAATGGGAAAATTTTAGTTGCAAATAAAAAAAAAATGTTTGTCACCAACTTGATAATGCTTCCCAGAGTATAGATTTAGCTGTAAACATACATGTGTACTTCAGGTGGGATGGTTATGTTCACTCAATGGACTGTCTCAGTAATGCTGAAGAATCTTAAGAATTTAATACTCAAAGAAAAAGATCAAATGACTTACGAAATCCTTGTAATACATGCCAAGAACATATCAACAATATTTATTTATTTATTTATTTATTTATGCATTTATTTTACCTGGCAAGATTAGGGCCTTCAGGCCCTCTCTTACACCTAACCAGGCATACTCAGATTCAACAAATTTCAGTGTATACAGAAAATTAGGACATATAACATGTTATACAGTATTAATGTTAAAGAAAAAAATGGAGATTATAAAAGTAGTACAATGATAATTATAACAATCAAAAAATAATTATAACAATCAAGAATAATAATAATAATAATAATAATAATAATAATAATGACTATGTATATGAAAGTAAACATATTTTTTTTATATGAGTGTCAGTCCTATTGCTAGTTGGGAATTTTCTCGTTATATTCTTGCAGCTTGTGAGTTATTCTCATCAAGCAGAGACATAAGACGATGGAATGGGGTGAAAGAGATATAGAAGAGGTAGATAGGTTAGAGGAAGAGAAATAGAATGGTAAAATTCGAAGCTATGATGGAGAGGAGAAAGAAAAAGATGAGGGGGGGGGGCACAATAATGGTGACTATACCGTCCCTAATATGTAAGTCTTAAGTTCCCTCTTGAATGTTGAGTGGTTTTGGATAAGACGCAGATCACAGGGCAGCGCGTTCCATAGTCGTATGGCTGAGATGGAGAATGACACGGAGAAAGATTTTGTGTTATGTAAAGGTACAGCCAAGATGCTAGACGTATCCGATCTGGTATTGCGGTTGTGGAATGATGATAGGTGTTTAATGTGAGAAGATAAGTAATGGGGGCACCAGTGGCTAAGAAATCGATGAAGTAAGCACATCGTGTGGAGATCGCGTGCCTTATGTGGGCGTATCCAACCTAGCTGGGAGTATGAAGGACTGATATGATCATACAACCGTATGTTGCATACGTATCTAACACAAGCATTCATCACTAGCTCGAGGCATCTCGAATTTTCATTATTTGTACCATGTTGAACTACATCACAGTAGTAAAGATTAGGTAAGACTAGTGTTTGGACTAATTTTTGTTTAACATGGGTTGGAAATATTTTTCTAAATTTTTGAATTGCATGTAGGGAGGAGAGCGATTTCCGGCAAGCTGTGACTGTTTGTTCTTCCCAGTTGAGGTGTTCATCCAAGATTATTCCAAGGTCTTTTACTGTTTTTTGGTATGGTAGTTGGGTACCACTGAGGAGTATTTGAGGGACTGTTTCGCGAAAGTACCGACTGATTAACTTTGGATGAGATATAAGTATGACCTGGGATTTCTTGGGGTTTAGTTTCAGACCTAGGTTCTGTGCCCATCGAGAAACAGAGCAAAGATCTGCGTTCATACTCGCTACTGCGTCAGCAATGTTCTTGGGGCTTGCACTTATGTACAGTTGGATGTCGTCGGCATATAGATGGTAGTTGCAGGAGTGAATCACTGAAGAAATATCATTAATGTACAGTGAGAAGAGTAATGGACCAAGGACGGAGCCTTGGGGAACTCCAGAGCGCACGTTTTTCCATGATGACTTTTCCGACCCACAAATGACTTGTTGACTTCTGTTTTTGAGGTAGCTGTCGAACCAGTGTATTGCGCTGTTTGAGAAATTCAGCTGCTTCGTTTTAATTAGTAATATATCAAAGTCAAATGTATCAAAAGCCTTGCTAAAGTCAAGCAGTGTTAGGATGGTAACTTCACGTCTGTCCATAGCATGTTTAATGTCATCAGTTACTTTGATTAATGCAGTTGCTGTACTATGGTGCTTTCGAAAACCTGACTGATATTTGTCGTGGATGTTATGAGTTTTGAGGTAATCCGTCAGCTGTTCATGGACGATGTGTTCTAGGGCTTTAGATATTGCAGGAAGTATGCTGATCGGCCTGTAATCACCTGGCGACTTAGGGTTGTCAGTCTTGGGTATAGGTTGAATTAAGCTTTGCTTCCACTCAGTAGGATATGTACTACTGACAAGAGACAGGTTGAAGATGTCTGTGATAACTGGAGTAATAGTGTTTACGACGTTCTTAATCATGCCAATGCTCACTCCATCATTTCCTACTGCCTCGGAAGAGATTCTCATAATTGCCTTGTGTACTGTGCCGGTAGTGACATGTTTTAGGAAAAACTTGTCTCTCGAGAGATTGATATCTTGGGGCTGGTAATTTGTCGCTGCGTGGCAGTTTACGGCTGTTGAGAAGAAATCGTTAAATTCTTCTGCAGACGCTTGATAAACAGCGTCAGATCTTCGCTTCCCTATACCGAAACTGCGCAGCTTTTTCCACAGTGCAGCAGGTTTTGATATGCCGCATACGACAGAGCGGGCATGTCTGATTTTGGCATTCCTCACGCTTTGCTTGGTTCTATTTCGGAGTTTCCTATAAGCTTCGTACGCCTCGGGAGTTGGGTTACGCTTGAAGGCCCTATGTGCAGCATCACGTTCATTCATTAACTGGCGTAATGCAGTGGTGAGCCACGGAGCGGGAGCTCTCTTTACCTTGACAGTGCGTTGAGGAGCATGTTTATCATACAGTGCAATAATTTTGCGACATAATTCCCGAATTTTTCCGTCTAAAGTCGGTTCATTGCTTATATCATGCCAAGGGATGTCTGAGCAATCCTTTTGAAGAGCGTCATGGTTAACATTTTTTAGGTTTCTGTAGGTTACCAGGTGAGATTTTTCTTTGGTAGTATGTACTGGGTAATTTAAGAAAATCACGTCATGAGCAGAGAGTCCTGGAGCGGATGTCTGATTGGCGCGAATTACTTTATCTGGTCGCTTTGTTGCTATTATATCTATGAGTGTATGGCTGTGTGGCGTGTGATGAGTTGGGTCCAGCGGTGCTAAACTCATATCATTGGAGTGGAACAGTCTCCTAAGTTTTTCTGCAGAGGGAGATTTTAACTGTAAGTCGATGTTTGTGTCGCCCATAATGATTATGTGTTCATACAGTGTCACGAGTGAGGACAGGGCAGACTGAAAGGAGGACATAGCACCGACGTTTGGAGGTTTATAGATTACTCCAATTAGCAGTTTCTGATTTGATGTATTTATTTCGAAAAACAGGAACTCTGCTTCTCCTTCGCCCTTTGCATCCGATGTGCATAGTATAGTAGGTCTCAGATCAGAGCGAATATAGGCACCCACACCACCCCCGCGTCGTGTTTCACGATCTGCCCTTAGGAGAGAGTAACCAGTGATTCGGATAGCGTCGGAAGAAATGTTTGGTTTCAACCAAGTTTCAGAGACGAGGATAATATGGAACAGCGATTGGCAGAACAGGTCACAGAACTCGTCGAAGTGAGCCGTTAGCGACTGAGCGTTCGCGTGGGCCACAAAGAGCCCGCCGCCGGAACCGGTCCGTCCCATTGTGGCCGCCTGTAGGACCGAGCGCGCTCCGTCTACCTGCTGGCCGGAAGAGGGACAAAAGCTGGATTTCGCGGGGGAAGACATATTTACAGGTGTGTCCAAGGTCGTGACTGACTCAAGCGTCTGTGGGCTAAAGGTGAAAGACAGGCTGGTGGTATCGGAGAAGGGAGCGAAAAGAAAGATGGAAAGTGGCAGTAGTGGTTACGATAAAGATAATAGTAGTAGTAGTGGTAGTGACGAGGATGAAAATAACAGATATAGAAAGGCGGTTTTAAGGAGATTCCTGTTAATGGAGAATGTTAATTCCCGTTTGACTGACAATATGAATATAAATGAGCACTATATATGTTCTCCAGACTCCTGTAGTGGCTTTAAAACTGATTTTACATCAAAAACAGCCTCTGATACGTAGCCTTACTTCAGACGGAGCGTGGGTTGAGGGGTGTCAAGGCTCTCCACCACAATTTCTTTCCTTAGCTGATATATTTAAGTACGAAATAATTATCTATTATGCGCGCTGTTTGTGCATGTAATCATAGATCATTCAGTACAAAGAAAGAGGGCGGGATTTGACTGAGCAGTCCTGTACTAGGTATTATATCCAGATACACTGAGGTGACAAAAGTCACGGGACAGCGACATGCAGATATACACGCGCCGGTAGTATCGTGTAGACGAGGTATAAAGGCAGTGCATTGGCGGAGCTGTCATTTGTACTCAGGTGACTCACGTCAAAAGGTTTGGTCGCGTGACGGGAATTAAGAAACTTCGAATCCGTACCTGTAGATGGAGCTAGGCGCGTTGGATATTCCTTTCTGAAAATCGTTAGAGAATTCCATATTCGGAGATCCACAGAGTCAAGAATGTGCCGCAAGTAGCAAATTTCAGGCCTTACCTCTCACGACGGTCAACGAAGTGGCCGACGGCCTTCACTTAACGACGAACTTATTCGTTAGCACAAAGCGGCGAAATGTGGCATCAATGTGCTGTGGCAGCGGATGACCGACGTCAGTGCCTTTGGTAAGAGCACGTCATCGCCTGCAGCGCCTCTCTTGGGCTCAAGACCATATCGTTTAGATCCTAGACAAGTGCAAAACCGTGGTCTGCTGAGCACCGTTTTCAGTTGGTAAGAGCTGATGGTTGGCCTCCATTGTGGCGCAGATTCCACGAAGCCATGGACTTGAGTTGTCAAGAAGGCACTATGCAAGTTAGTGACGGCTCCATAATGTCGTGGGCTGTATTTACATGGAACAGACAGGGTCCTCTGGTCCAACTGAACCTCTCATTGGCTAGAAACGGCTATGTTCGGCTACTTCGAGATCTTTTCCAGCCATTCAAGGACTCCATGTTTCGAAACGAAGATGGAATTTTTATGAATGACAATTCACCACATCACTGGGCCACAAATGTTCACGTTTGGTTTGATGAATATTCTGAACAGATAGAGCGAATTATTTGGCCAACCGTCGAACCTCTATGGGACATAATCGAGAGGTAAGTTCGTGCACAAAATTCTGTACCGGCAACACTTTCATAATTATGGACGGCTATAGAGGCAGCATGGCTCACTATATCTGCAGGAGAGTTACAACAGCCTGTTGAGTCTATGCCATGTCGAGTTCCTGTACTACGCCGGACAAAAAGACACGATATTAGGAGGAATACCACGACTTTTGTCACAACGTAAAACAGGCCTGCAGAATATTCGATATTCTAAGAAACACTTCAAATGTCTTTTAGTACTTAAGAAGCAAGGTGAAGAATTCCCTGTCTTCTTGTGAAGGTACATTTATTTGTTCATGTTAAATTGGTACTCTTTTAGATCTTTGCACATTCTTGTAATCTGTAGATTTCTTCCCTGAGTTCTGATATAATACTTGTCTACAAATCGCTTAACATCTTCATTCCACATCACACGTTTTCAGGTCGCCAATTTATTTGCATGTTGGAATTAATGGGAGTCAAATGGGACAAAATCTGGTGAACAGGGTGTTTCTCCCACAAATTTGTACTTCGAACCTCTAAATTTTTCCGATGCTTAAGCACAAAGTCTTAAGCATGAGAATATGCTCAAGGAGTAACAAATTTTCTTTTATTTTTGCATCAACTGCCTCTTCTTACCTATTAATGTCATTGTTTCCCTCTTCGTATCGCAGTGGAACATCTCATCTGTAGTTACATATTAGCCAACACAGTGAAACGTTCAGTTTTAAAAATCGTCAAATCATTGCTGCCAACTTCGTTTCAACGTTTGCATTTGTTTGCAGGTTTCAGTTTGGGGACATCATTAATATGTCCAAGTCTCAGTTCAGCAGCCATTTCTTGACCACTGAAGACGAGTCCATAAAAACCACAATCAACTGTATATGAATTTGCGATGGTGACGAAACTGTGAAGTCACTCATTTCATGACGTCACGATATTCCTGGTATCCGTGTAAGGGAATATACACGCCACAATTTTCTGCAAAAGCCTTATGAATCACAATTATTGCGTCACATATGCAACACGGTGCATTGTAACGCAAACGCACTTTAATTGATATCATCGCCAGCTCTGTTATAGGCATAGATACTTAGCACTTTGCTTATTAACATATTTCAAAGGTAGACATCCAATAAACACTTTGCAGACCCATTATCTCCGAGAGATTCGTGCAGCTAGACGTGTGGGGCTCAGCGTCGTTATGGTCCACAACATTCATATATGGCACAATAAAAAGTAAACTTATTCATGCACTTTTCTGCGAGTTAAAATATAATTGCAAAGAAGTGTAATATCCAATTAAACATGAGGAGAATACAACAATTTCGGTAATATTTTAAAACATTTACTCGAATCAGGCTGAAAATCTGTGATAGCCACTGGTAATGAAAGCAACAAATGAACGGACTCTAATGAAGTGGATCTACATTTAAATAGGCGACATTTAGGAATAAAGAATAAAGGAATAAAGACTACAGGAATAAAATGTGAGTAATACGAGACATCAATAATTTACCTTGCAGCAAGTATGAATAGTGGAGCTCCATAGACACTAACTGCTTGCGGGCTTTCACTTCGGCAAAAATTTTCCACTCCGTTCAGTGGCGGACAAGATATTTCTCGAACTGTGGAGAGCCTCCATAAAGTCCGTTGGCGGATGCTAATGGAAAAAGTTGTTGGGCAAAGAATGTTTGAAAAAGCTATCGGCTGGACTGCAAATTCCTCATTAATGTGAGTGGAGGGAAGTGGCTAACGGGAATTTTCGTGCCTCAGAGCTTTGCTGCTACTGGCATAGCCCAGAATATCAGTGTGGTGAAGTGTAACGCAGTACTGCATTGGAACCGTCAGTATCGATGAATATTAATATACGAAACGTACAGCAGAGCTCAGTGAACCGCAGGAGAGCTAACTGAGTACGCCACGACTTGATAGATGAACGTAAGAAATATTTTAGGCGTTTAGGTAATGACATCAACGAACGAAACTTATCAGCTCTTACTGAAACGCAAAAACCACTTTACAACTAACTGATGACAGCCGTTTTCTTCCGATGTTCATTAAAATATAGGTTAAACATATACTTGGTGAGAGAGGCTGATAATTAAGTTCAAAAATGTTTCAAATGACTCTGAGCGCTATGGGACTTAACAGCTGCGGTCGTCAGTCCCCTAGAACTTAGAACTACTTAAACCTAACTAACCTAAGGACATCACACACATCCATGCCCGAGGCAGGATTCGAACCTGCGACCGTAGCAGTCGCGCGGTTCCGGACTGAGCGCCTAGAACCACGAGACCACCGCGGCCGGCGATAATTAAGTATAATACATCGAGTTAGCAAACACTGCACGTGAAGATGCTGTTGTTCAACATTAAAAGAGACGCAAAGGATATTTTCGAGCTGAATTACCGTGGCTAATATTTACATCTGTAGCGGTCTCATCACTCAGTGCAAAAATTATTTGTCTGATTGGGAAGTTCAGGAACGCTTCTTTGGAGTGATTAATGTTCGCAAAAAAAACAAAAAACAAAAAAACAATAAAAACGAAACTGAAAGTAGTGGCACAAAACAATTCTCTAAACGTAATGAACATTTTAGCAAATTCACACAATTTGTTTCTTGATTGTGCTTGTAAGATTTATACGCACTGTTAGTGCTGTGAAGTATTTCTCGAAATGTTGACGTCTGTGTCTCTGAGAGAACAGAGTAGCTGTGTAAAGCGATGAAAATCTCAAATACCTGCATCTGAAAATCAGACATACGATAACTTTGTCTCTCGTTTAGCGAAACTGTAAACGGAAACGCTATAGTGATCACTGGTGATGATTTGCAGTAAAGCTGTAGTAGACAAACGTATTGTGACTCTAAACAATCTGCTACTCAAGATATTATTCACATGAACTTAATCTTCGTATACAAAGCCATAATGGAATAAAAACTCTCCCTCGTATCCAGTTAAAAAACACTTTCAAATGTGTGTGAATTCGTAAGGGACCAAACTGCGGGGCCATCGGTCCCTAGAGTTACACTGTACTTAAACTAACTTATGCTAAGAACAACACACACACCCATGCTCGAGGGAGGACTCGAACCCCCGGCGGGAGGGGCCGCGCAATCCGTGACATGGCGCCTCAAACCACGTGACCACTCCGCGCGGCCCAGTTCAAAGTCTGATTCTCGATATCTTCAAGGTAAAATACTTCTTTCTTCCTGTGTAACTCTGATGCAGAAGAAATAGCATGTGGCGAAACGTGCTGACACTCGATACTCCACGTCTGGTTGTTAGATGAATTCCATGTGATGGCTCTAAACAGAAGAACGATATTAAGAATTAGATACGCAAGAGTTTTATGTGAAACCTTCGTAGATGAGGTTTACCTTTCCAGAATTCTTTCGATGAAAGACAGTCACGCGTTTTCTTTCCTCAGAAATTGATTTGCTTGAGCAGTATATTTTGTATAATGTGATATGAACACCGTAAGTTTTGACCGTTGTCTGGGGCTTTGGACATATGTCAGAAATGTGTAACTGAAACAGTATCATATTAATTTAATTATTTATGCACAATATGAAACAGTCACATGTTTTGAGGATCAGTTGGAATTCGCTGCCAAATTTTTACTAGTGGGTCTGTGTTACACAGTTTTTTCCGTTGATATGTACAATATGTGTATGAATATACTAGCGCAGCCCACGACTTGTCTCACACAGCTACTGATATAAGGAAAACAAATTTTTTCCTAACGGGCACGATGTCACTTCGACATATAGTGGTGACCCAGCAGAAGAAAGTGAATAGCTTTTCTAATGTGGAAAGAAATACTCAACCCACTTGCTTATAGAGCTAAATGCAGTCGTGTTCAATGTTCCAGCATTGTTTTCTTCTCAGTTAAGTGATGTTACGCTGTGATACCGAAGTCTTTCTAAAAGTCAAAATCACACCACACCAGTCTTAATGGCGTCGCTATACACAGCCTTGCATACTTCAGCCCTACTGAATTCCGCAGGAGACAGACTCCCTACTTAGATCATGTTACTTCCTTCATAAAAGTTATTCTGTACAAAAAAAAAAAAAAAAAAAAGCACGCACATGTTTTACATGAGTTTGTGGTTAGTGAGATAAAAAATGTGTTTATATTTTTCTGAGGTTTCCTGGCGTGATTGGTTAATGGTACATTTTTGCTGGTCCGAACATTTTAATAACTTCTTTCTTCCAAAAAATGATTCGGAAACTGAACTGGTCACTTAGGTAAAATTCTGGAAGCGAGGGTCATGTGTGTTCACTTCATGTAGTGATTCGATTCCAAATTCTGTCCTATCTGTTGTCCTATGCTGTTTGACACGTGAAAAAGTGGGAAAAAACATAACTCGCGTAACAATTCCGTGTGCACAGTGACCTGCTGTAAGTCTTTCAATTGGACGTTACTTCAGTGACCTCCATATTCCTAGCCTTTCTTAGTTATCCAGCCGATTAAAGGGGACTACAGTTTATCGAGGAGTCCGAACCACGTGTCGTTTCCGGCGAATCTCCGCATCACTGATAGGAGAATTCGATGTTAAAGACAGACTGAAAAATCTGTGGTCGGACCAGGGTTCGATACCGCGACCGTTCCGTTTCCAGGCACACCCTTTACCGCTAGATCACCAGGTCCTACTGATTCTTGTTAAACATTTGTGTAGGTGCAGGTTCTGCATGCTGGATGATCGACCAACGCCCATCTACTGAGGGACAAGGCCCTAAATCTATTATGAACACGATACAGTGCTCAACGACACTGCGTGAAGCAGACCTATCTTGAGCAAGACACTCATCCTCAGTTTCATCTCCACGTCCTCATTACTGAAGCAGAAAGAACAGAAGCTCAGAAGTTAACATTTTGGCGAACACAGATTTCTTAGAGATAGACAAAACTCTCCGAATGCGGAGGGACAGGCAAGGACAGTGAACGCGTATTTTTCGCAGGTTTTTCCCTTAAGCGGTTTAGGAATACCGCGGGAAACCTAGCCACGAACACTGCGCCACATCATCATTATTCAAATATGTTCATAGAAAATTTCTTCTCCTATCCTTGTCCATCTGAGATACATCTCCGGTTGATTATAATGTTAAATGTAACAAACAGAATTCAAAACTAGGTTTCTAAAGAGCGCTCAACACCGTAATATGCAGGGAGAGTAACATAAAACCGAAACCATAATGAAGCCCCTACAGGAAAGACCATTACACAAGTAGCGCGACTAGCTGATGAACAGGGCTCGAACAAAACCATGCAAGCGCAAAAAATTCAACACATTACCACGAATAACACGGTTGAGGAAACCAGCTGGCATTCAGAACAGCCTCCAGACGTCTCGGAATGACGATGGAAGTGGATAGAGATCACGCGCCCTTCTCTCCAAAGTGGGCAACAAATGATGAATAATATCATGTTCTGATGACTGGAATGAGCAGGGGAGATGCGTTGATTCATTATCGTGCTCACAGAACTAGTTCTGGACGATGCGAGTTGTGTGAATAGGGGCCCTATCGTCTTCGAACAGAGCACCACCATTAGGGAGCGGATGCTGTACTATGCGATGGACTTAATCAGTCAAAATGATCATATAATCTTGGGCAGTAATGCGACAATGCATGGTACTCATGGAATACCACAATATGGTTGCCTGAATCATCACCGAACCCACGCCATGTTTCCTTCGTTGCGTTTAAGCTCTGCCAGAAATTTAAAATCAGTGGAACATGACTCATGCGACCGTATGACGTTCTTCTATTGCTCCATCGTCGAGGTCTTACGGCTTTCTGTGACGGGCATCTGTGTCACTTGTAAGTGGTTTTCGAATACCATCTCGTCCTTCTGCTATTCCGCTTTTACAGCTGTCGTCCTTTTATCTCTCGTTACAATACTCTTCAAATACTGTCTACCCGGATCACTGAACACAAAATTTCGTCAGCGTTGCCTTAGCGGATGATGTTTTTCCTCTTTCCCTTCATGCTGTATAAATCTTCTATACGGTGCCTCTTGGAACACCAAACACTTCGACTCCCTTGGTTACAGAGGCACAGACCGTACGAACGCTGACAATTTGCCCACGTCTGAATTCACTTAGCTCCGACACAACGCACTCGCAACCACACAGAAAACTGTTATTACCACGGTTGACATTTGTAATGTATTGAGGATATTGAACAGATGCTGTTCGTGTTCGAATAGAACAGCGCAACCTTCAAGCTTGGCTAGAATCTGCTTTTACGTTCAAACATTCAATTTGTCTAATCACCGTATGTATTACTACCCCCAGTTGCCGCCGTTCGTCAGACGCTTACGTGCATGTGCAGTATACATTTCAATGCAGTACAGGTTTGTGAGTGCAGTTGCGCTTGCGTAAAATGCATTATTCTGTTCAGGAGGGGATAGTTATAGCTAAACCTATATTTGTTCTCAGTCGCTGGAAGAAGCACATAAAGTGTTCGTAGAAAAATTTGTGAATGCTAATATCCGAGAGCAGCGTAGGCGTTTTAGTTGAAAACGGCATTCAGCCGTTTCATTTTCAATATAAAACGAATAAGCCCCCTTTCGTTGGAATTCCATAGGGTACATCCGATACTGAAAGAATTACTACCAATCCAAAAAATCGGTACGCAACAATCACTATTAAACGAACATCTTCTGGTGAAATTCTTCACGAATTACATTTGAAATCGTACGGTGTTATGACAGTGCAACAACTGGAGGAGGTGGCCAAACCGAAACGAATTGACTCACAACTGGTTCTCGAAAACTTCGTTAGTGGGCAGACAGACCCTACGTCGTATTTCATGTCAGAGGAGGCACGGTTTCGTTTTCGCGGCCGTGTTACATCCCGGAATACCGGCTAATGAATGGGGAGGAAACCTCACGAGGTATTCAAGTGACCAATTCGCGATTGGAATGCCGGAGTTCAGTAATCATGTAGTGTAATGAATATTTTTTGACCGCACTGTCAGTACACAAATTCACCTCACAATTGTCCGCCCCTGTTAGCTGAGAGGTCAGCGCGAGAGAATGTCAATCCTAAGGTCCGGGTTCGATTCTCGGCTGGGTCGGAGATTTTCTACGCTCAGGAACTGGGTGTTGTGTTCTTCTCATCATCATCATTTCATCCCCATCGACGCGCAAGTCACCAAAGTGGAGTCAAATCGAAAGACTTGCACCCGGCGAAAGGTCTACCCGACGGGAGGCCCTAGTCACACGACCTCACAATTTTCGAGGAATTCCACGCGCAATGTCTCCGGCGTTCAACAGATTCATTTTTAAATGTAAAACGAAATAGACCACCTTTCGTTTGGATTCCTCAGGGCACTGTTGATACTGAAAGAAGAGTTACTGCCAACACAACAGGGCAATGTGTCACGTATCATACGTTCCACTCAATCGCATTCACGTTGCCATCACAATTGAGCGAGATGTCTGCAGTGGGCGGCGGCCTCCATGTTCCCCATAATTGTCTACTTGCGACTTTTTTCTTTGGGATTACGTAAAGGACAGAGTTTATGCATCTAATCCGCACTATATTGAAGTATAGGTGAACGTTCAACGAGAAATCAGTGCAAATGACCACAATGCCTTGCGTCATACTACTCTCATTATGAGCAATCGAGCACAAAAGCCCATCGATGCCTAAGGTGATCATTTTGAACATCTTTTGTAGCCATAATGTCAATAAATGCAACATTTAAATTGCGTATCACTCATAAAATTTCATTCCAACGTAGTCTACCGATTCGACGGCTGTTATGAGTTTGCTTTTATGTTGTTCACCCTGCACTTCAGCTATAGGTCGTTTAGAAGAGACAGGAATTCTTGCGCTTATGCTATAGACCTTTCCGGCGCTCCTTGGAAGATTGTGTGTGCCAGGTGTATTAGCAGAACCTGTAAGTACGAAGAATATCGATACTGCGAAAAATATTTCGTAATTCAGATGGTCAGAACCGCCTAGAGGACGAGACCCACATTCAATTTGTGCCCTTAGTCACACTCTTACGCTGTTGTCGTCTGTAAATCAAATACGTGGGATTCGTGTGAATGTAGACCATATAGCAGTTGATATGGACTGTCTCTCGCCATGATTATGAGGCTCATCATTACTTTGAAACTACCGAGAGAGAGAGAGAGAGAGAGAGAGAGAGAGAGAGAGAGAGCCTAAGTACTACGTCTTAAGTAATTATGTGCCAATGTTTAAAATGATGAATGTACGCGAAGCGAAACCTTAGCTTCACTGTCGTGTTTCATGACCGTGGACTAAGGTTACACCAAACAACTGGTTTTGGTGTCTGTTAGTGGAGGAACGTACTGTGTTGACAGCACTGAAGCAGATTCGACTTTCTTCTGCTACGAAAGTCATCAGGTAGTCTGATTCCCTTAGAATACTGAATAGCATGGGGCCAGCCAAATCCTGGACCCGTTCCTCCATCTACATTATATGGGACAGGAGATGATAACTGCTGACTATTAGGTACCGTGAATATTTGGAGCACCAAATTATCAGTATCTGCAACCAAGACGAGGCTCCGTCTTGTCTACTGTACTGTACTAACAGCAACGCCACTGTTGCTATTGGGTCAAATGTCATTAGAGCAATGAGTGCAAGTGAAGGATGACGAGCTCCTGTGTTAACAGCAACGTGGCCAGCGTGTTCCCATCAGCCACAAGGGTCAAATGAATTGTTTTTTTATTCACATCCTTATTGAGCACTTTCCTCTGATGCAAAGACTCCTAATGAAGCTACAAGACTCTGCCACACGATACTATGACTGCAATGCATAAACATTGGCAGGTTATGCACTAGTAAAATGCATTATGTTTGCCAACTGGAAAATATTGAGAAGTTTTGGCTCTCAGTGTGATTCTAAGAACCAATTGTATTTGATTACAATCCTATAATACAACTTCCAGATAATTAATTGGCACGCTTCTTTTATTAGCGTTATTTATCGTATTATTGTTGTTACCTTTATCATAAAATAATTCTTTTTATCAGTTATATAAATACTATTTGATTTATTTGTTATCGCGCTACAAATATAAGTCTGTTTGTTTGAATGACCACTCTTTTGAATCGAGCTAAAAAGATCCTTCCTATTTTGTTTAGCACACTGTTGCATAGTGTGTATCAAGCAATTCCATTTGTAGATTATTTCTTCCAAACGTTTTTATGTAGTGCTGAATATTTACAGATGCTGTTCTGCCATCCAGATTTAGGTTTGCAATGATTTACCTAAATCGCTCCAGGCAAATTGTGGAATGACCCCCTTTAAAGGGCGAGGTCGCTTTCCTTCCGCGCCCTTCTTTACTCCGAGCTTGAGCTCCGTCTCTGATGACCTCGTTCTCGACGAGACGTTAAACGCTAATCTCCTCCTCCTCCTCCTCCTTCTTTGAGGCTGGGTGTTTATATTCCTTGCATTGAATATTTGTGTCTCATTTCCCGCCAGAAAAAACACATTTCAGGAGTTATGGTGTCTCCTTGAGCCACGAAACAACAGAACTCCGAGAGAAAGTGAACGCTAAAGGTGTTCTAGCTATGATGTGATACGTGGCACGTACAGAGTGTACTCTGGAAAATTCCAATATGTGACGTTCCTTTTTCAGAAGTATACAAACCCGCATAGTGATGCAGGTATGTGTACCGGATCTACATTGTGTGGTTCAGGCCGTCTAACTACATTTTCGTATATACTCCACAAGCCATGGGGCAATGCGTGACGAAGAGTATTTTCATAGTAATATTGCGAATTGTCTCCCTTATTCTATTTACATACGAGCCCTTGAAAAATAACTCTCCGTACGCTTCTGTATGCCCCCTAATCTCTCTTACCTCATTCCGATGATCCCATACGAGATTTATGATTGCAGCAGCTTAACTGTCGCAAAATCTTTCTCATACAGAATAAAATGTTCTCGGTCCATCAGCAACCTCGACTAGTTATAATGCTACGAGCTTCCGAGCAAGCACACCTTGGCCATTGTCAAGTTGTATACCTGCCAATGGGCTACTGTTGCGCCCCATATATACAATAGCGGCCGGCTGCGTCGTCTCTGGCATCACCGCACATGATCATGATGTTTGGTTTGTGGGGCGCTAAACTGCACGGTAATCAGCGCCCATACAAAGTCCCAATCTTTACACAGTCCAATCTCGTCACTTTTATGAATGATGATGAAATGGTGAGGACGACACAACCAACCAGTCCCCGGGCAGAGAAATTCTCCAACTCGGCTCGGTGTTCGATATGGTCGCTTCAGCCACGCGATCACTGGACACTACGCCACGCGGAGCTACAGGGCGCCATCTTTATTAAGGATGTTACAAGTGATTTTTATTTCGATCGCTTTTTTAAGTACATTGACCCAGAAACTGTTGGTGCCAGCCATGACACAGATTTCGTCAAATTTCATCCAATAACTTTTTTGTACAGCATGATTACCTAAGGCGGATTTTTGTGAGTAAATTAAGGGATACAAATTCTCATTCTCCTTCCTGTGTTGTTCTACATGCGCACTGTTAGGCCGACGTTATATTGACCACACTCGCAAGTCATTTTCTAGACGATGGCATTTTCTGAGAGTAGTTAAAGATTTGGCAGGTCTCAGAGCAACTAGGGTGTACAAGATACTTTGAAAGGATGGACATTTTTACGTTGGACGAACAGAGTGCACTGTGCAACAATGCAGTGAGGCACATGAGAGGCTTTATCACCTACTCTACGTTCTGGGTCGTGGCTTGACACTAACAACTTCTGGGATTAAGCAATTGACGGAAATATCGAAATAAAATTCAGCGCTAAACCTCTTGACAGTGACAGTGGCCTGCATTTCAGTGCGGCGTGGGTCCAGCAGTAGTGAGATTGAAGTGGGCACACCGAACACCGAGTCACAAAGTAAGGTTACGGTTAGGTGGTTTCTTATTCTGTGAGTGATCACAACTGTGTAAGCTGTAATGAAATTGTTTAATATTGCAATCTTGTCACGGGAATACACGCTTTTACACAGTTTACAATGTGACAATGTTAAGACAGTTGTCAAAATGACGCATCTCGTCCTCTGAAAATGAACTAATCCTAAACACAACAGTCTTAAATTTTAACTCTCAGAAAGTTAAACAAGCCCAAACACAACAATAGTAAATCGTAACTAGAAGTTTCTTTACAAAGTTATTCTTATGATTACGTTATGATGTTGGCCAGTACTACGATAAATCATTCGATTCCAGTTCAGAGTTGGGTACTATTTTTAGGATGACAATCAAGTCTACAGAGGATGGTTAGTTCTGTAACAAGTTGAGTAAAGGATTACCTAAGGTCGCTCGAGTTTACAGTGGACAGAAGCTGGTGAACCAACAAGTTTACGCCTCTGCATGCGGTATTTACCTTAGCTGCGATGAGGTGTCGTCTGCCTGGCTGCTCTCGCCAACTAAATTTCCTATAAAACTAATTAAAGCTTTGCTGAATTTTCCAGCAGAAACTCTCCCTATGTTCCTCGATATGTGAGAAAACATGAACTCATCCCTAGTCTCTGACTATGGCGATAGACACGCGCATGGGTGGAGCGTCGTGCATATTATCCCTTTCAGTTCTCGCAAGAACAATTAACTAACTGGCTGGTTCTTTTCTCCACAGTTGGAGCCCAACGACGCTACAGCTAATTTCTAGCTGGATATCAGTCCTGTGAACGCAGTGTTCACACAAATTTCTCCTTTGCATCGTACAGAGCATTATGCTCCACGTTCTGCACTAGACGCCAGTTCAGAGAAGAGTCCCTGAAAATTTCCGTCTTGTCTTTCTCATAGCTGAACTGTCTCCTCACCTGGGTTCTTTCGTTCTTCACGTCATGGCTTTTTTTGACCAATGACCAATAGCAGTGTTCCTCTTATTTTGTGGAAACCCTTTCAACAGATCGCAAGGGTCCTGCCATTAAACTGCATCGAAATCTCTTCACTTTACGGCTTCTCAGTGCGTTTCCGCCAATCGGACGTTTTGTGCCCACTCCAGACGCCTAACACATTATATGTGTCTATCATGTGTGTACCACTTGCAGTTCACGTGATCGAATGCGTCACTGGTTTTGTTCGTATCCATTTGGAATTCTGAAATTCAGTTTTCTGAAGCTTTTTCTGTCCTCCTCCTGGCGGCCCGACCTGTTATTCTCTCTCCCATCCGAGTCACCTGGTCGGTCAGTTGTTAACTCTCGCCTGGAAAGCCCCTGAAGTTGTTTCCATGGTGCCACCTGTGGTGTGGCATTCACCTCTGCCTGCCCTTGATTCCAAATCAAAACGTTTCCTCTAGCTGCTTGTTCCAGCTTCTGCTCATAGACATGCACTATATAGGATCTGTGTGTTACTACCGTCGATTGATTGTCATCCCTTTCTCTATTACATACCGATAGGCAAATTTGCTCATTACTGCCAAATTAAGTTAGGTGTCATGTTCACATTCCCATTGCGATGTATGAAGTTGTTATGTAAGGTGCGAAACTGACCTTCATCTATTCCGCCACCTTACATATGCTCCTCCTCCCATGCTGAATTTTGCGTTGGGTCAATCAATGGTAGAGAACTTGATTGAAGTCAGAGCAAAATTGGTTGCAACTGCTGACTGTAGCAATTGACATATTCACTGACCAGCTTCCTATATAAATATTTTGTATACCTTAAACAGTGGTTTGATGAGAATCCTTATCTTTTTATTTTACATTATACTCGATTTGCTGTATATGTATTAGAGCCCTTATGTGATTTTCTTTTTTCTTTTGAAATTTAACATTGACTGATTGGCTTTTTGCTTACCTAATTTATGTTAAATGATGATGGATATGTATAGAATTCGAGGAAACCTTCATTAAACAATATCCTCCCCTGTTTTGCAATAAATTTTAATTTTCTCTAGCTTTCATATCAATCATAATGTATGAAATTTTCATTTCTGACCATAAAGCTATTAGATTTAATTATGAACTCAACCTCCCATTACATTACAGACATAATCCAATTCGTGATCATGTATATATACTCCAAAAATCTTAACTCCACACATTACGACTTTACAAAAATTTTCAAATTTGACTTTCACAAACATATTAAATTTCTAATCCTACTAATTACTTGACAAAATTTATATTGACATCATGGAATAACTAAACCCATCCATGTTTATCTATCCTATATTTTTGATACACATTACACATTAGAATATCAATCTCCTAAAAACGATAATATCAGGTTTTCTTAATTTAAACATGTTGAAAAATATAAAATAAAAACAAATATTATTCATGTGTCAAGATAAAATTTTAAAAAACATCATTAATCAAGATCTACTGGTAAAACATAAAAGTTTACAAATTAAAATATTTTTAAATACAATGAAAATTATCTTCTTCAGTTTGTTCTTATTGTAGTTTGTCTGACAGTTCTTTCTCTTACATCTTTAACGTGGTTCATTGAAATTTTCACTTTTTCTTCATGCGTTTCGACGTGCCACCGTTGAACGTGGAATGACAGCCGGCTGTCTGCCTCGCCGCATTTCCTTTGAGCATGGAGTGACGGTCGGCATGCGCCTCGCCTAGTTTCCACTGAGCATGGAATGACGATCGGCAGAGAGAAAGGTTGCTGAAGGTCTGAGCGTGTCGTGAATGCGTGGTTGCCTATGTTGCAGGTTACATATGCCCATCGTGACTTTGTATTAGAGATTATATTTGACAGCATAAAATGTTTCTTCATCATTCGTCGAATCTTTATGCAGGTTCACTGTTGGTAAATTCTTTGATAGGTTTCTATACAAGTAGTCATCTCCCCTTTCACGGTATAACATTTGAAGGTGTTGCCATTTTCCATAAGGAATATCGGATATTTATACTATTAGAACAGTAAAAGTGGATTCTCGTTGGTAGTTAAATACAATAATGGTCTTGTATGGGAAAGGATTTGAAAAGGTTTTTTGATCTCTTCTGGTTCCGGCTCTTCCTTCTTCCAAGTCTTCTGCATTGCATGTTCTGTTCTTGGTGCATATTGCTGTCTGCTCACTTGTGTCTTCGTTCTTCTCTGGACTGGGAATTGGGATTGAAGACCTGTTTAACCTCGTTATCGTTGATCCGTTCTAATGGAATCTTCTTTAAACTTGTTGTGTATTCATTATTGTAATCGGTTGTTCATCTAGATAGATTGGACAGTCTTTCCTCGTTTTCTCGCTCCGTCCCACGAATGTTCAGGGACTGTATCACAGTTGTTGAATTCCATATGGTCTGAAGATAGTTTCGGCTATTCTGTACTTTGAGTTACTGAAATGCGGTTCTTCTTCTTCGTGTGGTGAACCTAAGCACCCGCTCGTCCTTGCTGTAAAATGCCTTCATTCCTGTTCGGAGGAATCCTTTATTTCTCCATAAGCTTCTTTTAAATGGTTTGCGACAGAAGTGCCAAGTATCTAACACTTTCACAAATCCATTGTAATTAAGCTTGTATGTGATTTACATATAACTAAAGCTCACTTCATGGTACATCTTGATTGTATCCAGGATCCGTTGTGCAAGATATTGACCTCACTTACAAATATTTCATCACACTAACAGCTTGTATCTCTGGTCAGCTTGATACTATACATACATCAACTACTGGCACTAACTATACATCCATCTGCATATTTTAAAGCATTAATCAATTTATTACCCCAACCTTAACTCAGCTAATATATGTAATGGATATAATCTTAATACCCCTTGCCATGTAAAGTTTGCTCTCATACAGTCACTCTTTCCACCCTCTCTCTCTCTCACACACACACACACTTTCTCTTTCACTTCCTCTCCTTCTGCCTCCAGCCTTTCATACCTATCTGTCAATCCCAATCAAAATCGTTATTTATGTATAATTTTACCTCTGTAGCCAATATCATTACTGTACTTAAAATCTGTAACATTTCACCTGATTGTTATAGACAATTATGAACTTTAAGCCATTTTAATATTTTACCTGATTGTATAAACCATTACGAAGTTTAAGGTGTTTCAACTTGTCAGAATCGGATTTATATGCCACCTGAAGAGCTCTGAGCACTATGGGACTTAACATGTATGGTCATCACTCATGCCACCTGAAGAATTTATTCCAACACATGTATTTGCAACCGCAAAACAAACACCTCCAAATCCTTTTATAAAAAATTATTGTGTAGTAATGTTGTTATGATGTATATTCTTTGTACTTTGCGACAATGTCTTCTCTTCTGTTATACAAACCTAGCACCCAGCAGTTTCCAGATGCCATAATTGTTTACAAATATGACAATATACATGTGACGTGTTATGACACCGAAAGGAACCGGTGACTACTGGAGGTACTCTATTTTACTTATTTTATGTTTACTGTTAGATATAAGTTTAAATTTTTGTCAGAAGAAAACCAAAACCATGTTCTGAAATAGTCTCTTGTTTCCCCACTAGATAGTGCCACAAGTTCCTCCAAAAAATAGTAACACAACACACACACAAATGTCATACTAACTAATGTAAATCTACCTGATGTTGGAGGTTTAAACCTTAGAAAAACGCCGTTGAGATAAATAAAACGGTGGCTGGTATCAGTAAACTTGTTGTTTAATTTAATGTCAATAACAGTCATGGCAAAGCCTAACCTAAAATGTTCGGATTGAAACTTTACAAACATTAAAAATTTTAATAACTTTACAAATGTTATCATTTTCGTTTCACTATTTTTAGTTATTCATCATCTTTTCTCCCCATTCTATTTTCTTAATATTAAGATCATGGTTTCCTCATCTTCATCATGATGGATGGTAAGAGTGAAAAGGATGGTGATAAGGGTTAGTAAGTTAGTGAATTTCTGCCATTAGCTCTTTTTTTGGTTTCTAACTACAAGTATATTAAGTTATTTTGAGAACTTCGCAGCTTACCCCTACTCCCGTGTCTTTTTCTGTGCAATGTCTCCTTTTTTGGTACTAGCTGTAACAGAACTTCAAAATACAATTTATCTCTTTTTTTTTCTCTATTCTTTCCCTTTTCCAAAATTTTCTCTATTGCTCTGTTGGGTTGTTTTAAACCTTATAATTCCTTTTCTGAGTTCTACTTATCCCTTTCTCCCTTTTCTTGATAGTAAACTTTTATATTCTTTTCTCCTCTCATCATACTCTTCCTTATTGAAATTTTCTCATGGCTGATCTTACTTCGCACTGTTCACCTCCTTCCAAGAAATAACATTTTCTTGTTTAGCTTAATATTTCAATTCTCTTTGATAATTATATACATCCTAACAAATTCTTATATCTATTTCCCTCATATCTTATTTCAGTATCAGTTTGTGGTGCTTTCCACAAATCATATATGCTTACTATATTATCCTCACAATATCTCCTCAATTATTTGTTCACCATGCTCTACGGAACAAATTAGACATGACTATCTCCTTCTCACATAATTATCTATTTCCTTCTTACTTCTTTACTTCCTTTACTTCCTTTCGTCCACAAAAATAAATTTTCTCCTCCTTTGCACAACGTCTATAAGACAGAATCTACTACTACGTCGTCAAATTATCGACAGGCTGATCTCTGTCTTCATTCTTTGTTTTCTATTCTTTCCTCAGAACACACTTAATCTGCTGAAGAGTTACTTTAATTCTTACATTCCTCTCTTTTCTTTTTTTCCTTACCTTCCTACCAATTTCATTTTATTTAGTTAACTGAGATAAGTAAAAGTTGAAAGTTTTATCTGGATGCATTTTGTTACCTTTCATGCTCTTTGATTTCTGGACATTTAATACAACCAAAATTCTCCTGTTGAGTTACTCGTTTTTCTTCTGTCTAGCCTTTGTATAATTTTAAATGACTCACATGGTGCAGACTTAATGATTTTCGTGTTTTTGAATTAATCAATTCGACTGCATTATCATGGACTACATTATTCACTTCCATTGGGACTTTGTAACCAGGAAAGAATTTATGGCTCAAGTGTTTTCTCTTGCTAGAGAGATAGTGGATTTTTAGTAGCACTTTTTGTCCTAGTGAAAATACTTCTGTGTTTGCCACTTTGTCCGCTCAGTTCTTTCTCTTTAATGCAGCAGCTTTCAAATTTCTCAGTGCTAATTTTACTAATTGGTGATTCTGTACTCGGGAGACTGGTGGGAATTTAACTATTTCTCAGATTTATTTATTTTTCAGACTGGTGATTGGAGATAATAATGTACTGCTTTGGGGCATTTCGTTTATAACCTTTTGGAAATCAGACAAATGCCCATCCCACGTATTATGCTGCTTGCAACAATACAAAAGACAGAGGGTTCCCAAATCTTTCATAGATCATTCAGCTGGGTTGGCGCTTGGCTTGTGTCTGGAAATATAAATAGGTTCAATTTTATGTCACCGCAGAGTGTTTTGCCATTGTGCTGAATGATATTGTGGTCCATTGTCCGATAGTATTCGATCGACCCAACCAACTTATTGAAGGGAAAAACTTTGAACATAGCTGCTAAGGTTTTATATTATCGTAGGAAATCTCGTGTCAGCCCTTTGCATATGCTCCTCCCCATTGCTTTCTTCAAGAGTGTAAATGTCACGTATTTTGACGTTAATTCTAGGATCACAAAAACGAATACATGACCTTTTTGTGTACAGGGTAACTGACCCATGAGATCTGTTGCTGCTATATGTTTCAATTTCTCCAGAATGGTAGGGAACATTGGTGGTCTTGTTTGAAAGGTTACATGATTAGCCCTCTGGCATTTCTTACATTTAGCTAGAACCTGTCTGATTCTTTGATCCATATTTGCGAAGTAATACGACATTAATTTAAAAAAAAAACATTTCTTAGGCCCAAAATGACTGTTACTCAAATGAGTGTACCAGATGTACTTATTTATTGATTACTGTGGTATACATGCGACCCACAAACTTTTATTTGTATTATGTCTGCAGAATAAGACATTGTCCCTTATGAGATAGCAGTGTCTAATATCCCGTGATTCCCTGTTTTTCCACATAGTTTTAATCTTGGCTAGGTCTTGGTCTTTGTCTCGTTCTCTGCCTAACTGTTTTTAGGTATTGGTGATGTAGTTTTCAAATGGCACGTTTTTCAGGTAATAGAGGAGTACTTGCTCTTCTTTCATATTGCTCACTCATTTTTTGTTAACTCCTTCTAGCAACCGGGAGAGGATATCACCTATGACATTTGATGGTACAGGAACATAAGTGATTTGAAAATCATATTCTTGTAGCGTTAACATCCAACGACCTCGTCTTCCTGGCAATATTTTTGCACTTAATATTAATTCTAGCGCCTTATGATCTGTAAATACATTGGTTTTTCGCCCAAACGAAAAGTATCTGAATCTGCGAAATCCCCGTACTACTGCTAACGCTTCTAATTACGTGACTGAATAATTTTTTTCACATTTAGTAGGGACTCGACTAGCGAAAGGTATTGTTTTTCTTATCCGCTGTCCGTCTTCCTCATATTGTTGAAAGAGTACCACTCACAAGCCTGTTTTCACACTGTCGGTTGTCATATAGAATTCCTTCGTTAAATCGGGATGCGCTCTAAGTGGTGCCTTTGCTAATGACCTTTTTAGTAGCTGGAATTCCTGTTATGCTTGGTCATCCCACACTCAGGTCATCTCTTTACTAGTCAACGCACATAAACGTGGGTAGCAAGGGATTCTATCCTAACGAATCTTTTATGAGACCCAAGAAGCTACGCAACGTCTTTCTATTATATGGCGTACCAATGTTCAGTATCACTTGTAGTTTCTTAGGGTTAGGTTCAATCCATTGTTAAGTGATAATATGAAATAAAAACTCAACCTTTTTATTTCCAAAACTGGATTTCATTGTGTTTACAGTTACTCGATATTCTTTTAACGTCTTTAGAAATTTGTCAAGTATCTCATTATGAAATTTCCATGATGGCTCAGCTACCAAAATGTCATCAACATAACAGGAGAGACACTTTTGAAGTTCTCTGTCCAACACAGTCCCTAAACCTCTTATTAAAGCAGCGGAGGATATGTTCATTCCGAAAGGGAGACTTTTGAATTGATGAGTTCGTCAAAATGCGATAAAAGCCGTATACTTTCTGCATTCAGGTGTTAGTTCTATCTGCCAAAAACTATCTCTCAAATCAAGGGAAGAAAAAATTTTAACTCCAAAGAACTTTTGTAGCAGCTCTTCCAATTTTTCTGGGCGCTTGTTCTCAGGAATGATAAAGGAATTTATCTGTCTTGTATCAATGACTATCCTAATACTCCTATCCTTCTTATCTACAATTTGCAAGGAACTGTTATATGTTGAGGTTGAAGTTGCAATAATATCATCTTCTATCATTTTGTGTAGTTCTGAAAATAATTGTTTTCTGTAACACAATGGAATAGTGTATGGTGGTACTCTAGATGGCATGTGTTCTTTAACCTGGAATTCATATTGAAAATTCTTAATGGCACCGGGTTTTGGTAGAAACACCTCGGCATTTTGTCGTAATACTCTTTCTAAGCCGCCCAGGATTAGCCGAGCGTTCTTGGGCGCTGCAGTCATAGACTGTGCGGCTGGTCCCGGCGGAGGTTCGAGTCCTCCCTCGGGCATGGGTGTGTGTGTTTGTCCCTAGGATAATTTAGGTTAATTAGGGTGTAAGCTTAGGGACTGATGACCTTAGCAGTTAAGTCCCGTAAGATTTCACACGCATTTGAACATTTTTGAACTCTTTCTAATTCAGCTTGGTCTGTTCCTGAAATATCCCTTACTTGTCTCAACTTATCATCTATCTCTTGAGGATTACCTCGTTATTTATAGGTATTGTTTCTTTCGCCCTTGTGTATAGTGGATGTTCTTCTTCCGATTTGTACAAATCCAGTTGCCTAGTCAGCTGTTTGTGAGCCCCTGGCATCTCTTCATGTCTGAGTTTCCCTTCAAAATTAAGACGCACATTCACGAACATCATACACCCTTCGTGCATATTTAGTGTGACACGATTTTGACCCATTAAATCGGCACCAGTGATTATGGGTACGGAATGTTTTGGCACAGTTACCATGTTCGCTTCTATTTCATGCCCCTGACATGAAAAAGTTATCAGCATTTGTCTACTAATCACTGCTGACGCACCCATAATCCGTCCTTTGACTTTAACACGTTTTGTTCGTAATTCTAGTAGAGTCTGTTCAGAGTTACATTTCTTAAAAAGTTCTTCTGAAATCGCCGTCATTTCGCTTCTCCTATCAAGAATGGCGTCTACAAGTATACCACCTACCTCATTCGGAACTATCGGTAGCACATGTGGAGCTTTAGTTTCATTTGCATGCATTTTAATGCCTCTTCGATTGAGTCATAGGTTAATCTGTCAATATGTGTGGCCAGGTTCTCCCATTGGTTTGTTACTATTACTTTATTCTTTTCCTTAATTTTAACACCTGTCATCTGAATGCTTTGGAATGAAGTTATCTGCCCATAATCTTTATTAAACGCCTCCATTACTTCTTCATATGTTCGTGTATTATATGTGTTATCTGCCTAAGTTATCACTATTTTTGTTGCCAATAGTACATTATCCTCTTGGCACACTATTTCTATCACCGGTTCGTGTAACTGAGCTACATCTTTTACAATTTGGTCCTCACCACATTTTGTATTACTGTCTATATTCACCGTTAATAATTCCTGTTCCTCATCATTGGTCGATTCGCAGTCAATTGAATCCCAGTACGCTGGTGTTTGTATTCGCTGTCCCCCTAAATTTACTTCACAATCTTGCTAACCAAAACTAAGTCTATTTACATGTTTAATTACATAATTAACTTCAGTTTTCGGCTGAATCATTTGTGACTGGTCTTTGCATCGTTCATCTCGTCAATTCTGTCTGTTACCTGGGTTTGGTGGTCTCAACTCGATTTCCTGTACCGCTTCATTTCACGTGTTTTGTCCTGCTGATGCATGATTTTCGCAACCTTTCTGCGTTCTGAGCATTCCATTTCCACCTGAATAACCTGTATTTTGCTGCTGAAAACTTTTAAACCTTCCGGCTTCGTTTTCACGGGGCTATAACTCGGATCATAGTTACCACCATAGTTTCTAGGACCAAATCCTCTACTGAAATCCCTCGGCCCGCCAGAACCATAATTGTTATTTTACTTCTGTCCGTTTACAAAACCACGATTGTTATTGTTATCCGATGGGCGATTACCACTCCTTCTAAAACGATTACCTTTTCCTGCGTTATTATTGCCGTTGTAACTATTATTAAAGCCTAATCGGTTGCTGTTTCCCCGTACTATTCTTTTTTCTCACTGTACGTTGTTTCTTCGCGTCATCTGCACTGAAAATGAATTCAAGTTCTAACATTCCTTTAAATGCTTGTCTATTATCTCCTGTCGTACCAACCAGTGACTGCTGATAACGTAACGGTAACTTCGTTGTGCAAATTCGTATCAAGTACCCATCACTGTATGTATAATCTAACCACTGATTCTTTTTTGTCATTTCTTTGAAAAATCTAACTGGTTTCTTTTCTCCTGAATTTTCGAATAACTCTTTTTGTAACAACTCATACTTTATTCTATTTTGGGTTTCTGTGGACCAGTATCACTCCAAGAATGCGGATTTAAATTGCTCATACGATTGACAGTTTGCAGCTACTCTTTGCATGGTTTCCGCTATTGCGCAGTCCGTATACCCACAACTGAAGTCACGTTTATTTCTAAGTGGTCAATGCTCTGCTAACTAACCCGACCTGTAATTGATTTATAAACGTTCCCGCTGTCTATGTAATGTTGGTATTTTCTGACTGTAAAAAGCGATCATTGTCAAATTTTTCTCTTCCACCATACGGCGTTTGTGTTTTCACAACATTCCCCGTTCCCTTCAACTGTGTGGTATTCGTTCTAACACATTTGGGTCTTGAGATGACATATATATGTCCCATCTAGCATCGTATCTACGCAGTGGTGTACAGTTACCTGAACCGTACCGTTCCTCGTGCATCGGACTGAAAGATTCGTTTACATTTACCGTTACTGTTTCAGTGTTTTGCCTTCCTATTTGACTCGTATTGGCATACGCTCTATAACCTGTTGTACTGTAACTTGGAAATCACGGAATTGGTGCATGTGTTGCTGTAACTTGCTCTGATCTCGCGTCACGTGCCCACGTTCGGAGGGTCGGCTGTCGCTGTGTAGGAATGAGCAAGTTTACCGTTTCTCGCTCCATTGTCAGCTGTGACTCCACATTACCTGTTCCAGTCACCTGTGTTAACTGTTGTTTTTCTATTTGCTTCTGTTTAGTTTCGGTAATCATTGACGCAACCTCTTGTGGATGTGCGACTGGAATTTCATAACGTTTTGTGTTTCCGCTACTGCCACGGAAAATTGCACAACTGACTTGTTTACGTCTGTCACATGATACCACTGATTCCGTTGCCTCGGTACTGCATTCTGTACGATTCTCGATACACTGTCTCAATTCTGTACGAAGGTGTTCATGCTGTTTCTGATTTTTCAAGAGCATGTATTCAATGCCTGTGTAGAATCGTTTTAATGCGACTCGCGTGACACGGTTTCTGACATTGAGCTCTTCCACGATTTGTTGCGCCTTACTAGACGTCTTACGCTCTAAATTATCCACTCTTTGATTAACATTAGACACTGCATCCGGCACCTGGTCAATGTCAGAACGCATCTTATTCTGGTCAGCCATTAACGATTGTATAAGCTCTCGCGAGTCTCTCGCCTCTCTCAGAATTTCAGTGAACTGTTCATTGACTTGTGTTCGTAGTTTTTATTGATCTTCGCGGACTTTTTTGAAGGCAGCACAGGTTTCAAAATTGATACCATTCGAGGCAGCGTTTGTCTCTGAACTTCACCGTGTCGGTTTTTAAATTCGCCGTTTCGGTTTTTAAATCTGCTAACCCTGCATTTGTCTGCTTTACGACCCTAGTGAGTTGCTTCAATATTGGAAACATACTATCTGACTCTTCGCCAGCGTCACCTGTCACTATTTGATGTAAATTTTGCCGTTCGTGTCTTTCACGTGACGTCTCACCGACTTCCGTGCACAGTGCACGCGCTTACACAGATTCTTTCTGTTGGAAACTGTCCCGTTTGGTTCAAAATTACTATATTCGGTTCAACGTACCGAAGTTGCTTGTCCTCTGATTCTACTTCAGACCCACTAGATCCTTCATTTGTTCGTTTTCGTGCATTCTCAGACTGTGATACTAATCGTGAAGCTGCTACCATTCCTCTGCATTATCCCTTCGTTCCGTTCCGTGACTCGCACTCCATACCTTTTGTTGTACATCAGTCTCTATCCTGTCAAGATATTCAGTTTTACGTATATGCGATACTCTCCATTCTTCCGCCATCTCCGATCGTCTACCTAACTTCTGTCCTTCTCGGATTGAGCGAGCTTGCGCTCTCGTCGACATCAAGTAATATGATCTTACACGTTTCCAAAATATCATAGAAATTTTCTTAGACTATGTACACATCATTATCAACTCTGTTCACTGTTTGTAGAATGTGAACCCAACTCATCAACGCCCAGCTACTTTTACAAATCACAAACGTTATCCTACTTGTTAATACAACTTTTCTACACTTTGGATCGCACATTTACTGTATTCTGACCACTGTACATTTAAATACATTGGGTAATCTCGTCACAAAAACAACAACAACAAAAACTTTTTTCAGTTAAAAATTTTAATTTCTCTTTCTAATTTGACTAGCTGCCATCCTATCAGACGAATTGTCATCTAGGCAGGGTCACCATTTGTAAGGTTATGGTTAGGTGGTTTCTTGTTCTATGAAATGAAATGAGCATTTGGCGTCATTCACCGAGAGGCCCCTTTCGGGGCAAGTCCGGCCGCCTGCGTGCAAGCCACATTGGACGCCACATTGGGTAACCTGTGCGCCAGATGGGGATGAAATGATGATGAAGACAACACAATACCCAGTCCCTGAGCGGAGTAAACCCACGACCCAGCCGGTTATCGAACCCAGGCCCCTGAGGACGGCTGTCCATCACGCTGACCGTTCAGCTATCGGGGCGGACATTACTTATTATTTAGCTGAACACAACTGTGTAAGCTGTAATGAAATTGTTTAATATTGCAATCTTGTCACGGAAATATACGCTTTTACACAGTCTACAATGTGACAGTTGTCAAAATGACGCATCTCGTCCTCTGAAAGTGAACTATTCCTAAACACAACAGTCTTCAATTTTAACTCTCAGAAAGTTAAATAAGCCTAAACACAACAATAGTAAATCGTAACTAGAAGCTTCTTTACAAAGTTATTCTTATGTTATGATGTTGGCCAGTATTACGATAAATCATCCGTTTCCAGTTCAAAGTTGGGTACTATTTTTAGGATGACAATCAAGTCTACAGAGAATGGTTAGTACTGTGACAAGTTGAGTAAAGGATTACCTACGGTCGCTCGAGTTTACAGTGGACACAAGATGGTGAACCAACAAGTTTAGCCGGCCGCTGGTGGCCGAGCGGTTCTGGCGCTACAGTCTGGAACCGCGCGACCGCTACGGTCGCAGGTTCGAATCCTGCCTCGGGCATGGACGTGTGTGTTGTCCTTAGGTTAGGTTAGGTTTAAGTAGTTCTAAGTTCTAGGGGACTTATGACCTCAGCAGTTGCGTCCCATAGTGCTCAGAGCCTACAAGTTTACGCCTTTGCATGCGGTATTTAGCTTAGCTGCGATGAACTGTCGTCTGCCTGGACGCTCTATCCAACTAAATTTCCCATAAAATTAATTAAACCTTTGCTGAATTTTCCAGCAGAAACTCTCCCTATGTTTCTATGTGAGAAAACATGAACTCATTCCTAGTCTTTGACTATGGCGATAGACACGCGCATGGCTGGAGCGGCGTGCATATTATAATGCCCTCTCAGTTCTCGTAAGAACAATTAACTAACTGGCTGGTTCGTTTCTCCACATTTGGAGCTCAACGACGCTACAGCTAATTTCTAGGTGGATGTTAGTCCTGTGAACGCAGTGTTCACACAAATTTCTCCTTTGCATCGTACAGAGCATTATGCGCCCCGCTCTGCACCAGACGCCAGTTCAGAGAAGAGTCCCTGAAAATTTCCGTCTTGTCTTTCTCATAGCTGAACTGTCTCCTCACCTGGGTTCTTTCGTTCTCCACGTCATGGCTTTTTTTGACCGATAGCAGAGTTCCTCTTATTTTGTGGAAACTCTCTATACAAATCGCGAGGGTCCTACCATTAAACTGCATCGAAATCTCTTCACTTTATGGCTTCTCAGTGCGTTTCCGCCAATTGCACGTTTTGTGCCCACTCCAGACGCCTAACACGTTACATGTCTATCATGTGTGTACCACTTGCAGTTCACGTGATCGAATGCGTCACTGGTTTTGTTCATATCCATTTGGAATTTTGAAATGCAGTTTTCTAAAGCTTTTCCTGTCCCCCTGGTGTCCCAGACCGTTATTCTCTCTCCCATCTGAGTCACCTGGTCGGTTGGTCGTTGACTCTCGCCTTGGACGCCCCTGAAGTTGTTTCCATGGTGCCATCTGAGGCGTGGCATTTGCCTCTGCCCACCCTTGCTTCCAAACCAAAATGTTTCCTCTCGCTGCTTGTTCCACCTTCTGCTCATAGACATGCATTATATTGGATCTGTGTGTTAGTATTATTGATTGAGTGTCATCCCTTATTGCGTTAGATACTGGTAGGCAAATTTGCTCATTACCGCCAAAATAAGTAGGTGTCATATCATCCTCCGGTTGCGATGTATAAAGTTCTTATGTAAGGTGGGAAACTGACCTTCATTTATTCCGCCACCTTAAAACCGTATGCCTCTATATGTTGATGCCATGAGCACCAGTGACATCACAGCTGGTTTTTGGTGTGTACTCGTATAAAGTGGTAGCAGCAGCTCACTGGCAGTCATGCCAGTTGATAATGGCCAAGGAGTGCTTGGTTGAAACGTCCTG
The DNA here is from genome assembly GCF_021461395.2 of Schistocerca americana. Classification (NCBI taxonomy): domain Eukaryota; kingdom Metazoa; phylum Arthropoda; class Insecta; order Orthoptera; family Acrididae; genus Schistocerca; species Schistocerca americana. The sequence goes on along the minus strand of NC_060125.1, from coordinate 208,698,598 downwards.
GCGTTTTAACCACTTAAGGCAGCTGGAAGCATGGGACAGTTTTATTCAATGTTATCGCCCCGAGACTGTATACTTTCATTCCTCAGTAGTTGTTCTGAAAATTTACCCAGCAGTGGTTAGCGATAAAATCGTTCCCTTCCTTACGAGATTTTCATTTAACTACTCTACAGCTCTCCCGTTTCCTGCCGAGGACATCGTCGATGTATCGCGACGTTTCGATGACTATCGCTTTCATCACCTATTCGCCAGAAGATGATGAGAATCACATTTATCGAAACGTCGCTTCATTGCACTGAACACAGTTGACCGGAAAACCCGAGAATAACTCGCCCAGGAAAACAATTACATAATGCTCTTATTTAAGTTCCCAGAGCATCTTTCTTACAGTTTGGTATGAGCTATATCGACCTGTTTATTCTACCAGTGTATCTCTGAATTCGTTCGACGCTGCAATCATGTGTACTTGGTACACGCTCCAAACGCCGGAGCACTTCTCTAGAACCGATTAGAATTTGTCGAAGAGCGTGTTGTACCGTTTCCCTTACTTATACAACGAACTTTCATAGCAACTTTCCAACAAATCTAAGTTCTGCACTAACGTAATTTATTACTGATATTTAGATTTTCATCGTACTTTGATTCTTATTGTTTCCCTGCACAGTACGTTTCGCAACTGGTATTATAGGCTTCTAGATGCTGTAGACATACTCTCATGTATAGAAAAAACAGAGCCCCTTGAACGACTTGCGACAGGACGTTCATATTGACAGGACACATTCATTAGCACGTTCTGCAGAAATGATTAGCGTTTCAGCCACTTCGGTTCGACAGGTGCCCTGTTAGCTAGTAGACACAGGGTCCGCCATGGGCCCTGGTAACCTGTTCCATGCGTGATACCATCGGTGCGTATAACGTGCGAATGGTGTCCTGTGGTACACCCATCCATACTGCATTCACCTGGTTCCAAACTTCATTTGTGGTGAATGGCACTGAGTCACAGCAGTGAATCCGTCGTTTTACCGTATGTCACACTTTTTCGATTGGCGATTTAGTTATCTGGCTCTCCAGAGCATGAGGCTGTCATCCTCTGCCACAAGAAGTCACCTGTTGCTGCAGCAACATGCAGTCGTGGATTGTGTTGCTGAAAAACGGTGTTGGGGTGTTGTACATAATGTGTATAGTTAAGGGTCGCAGGATGTCATTCACGTAGGACACACTGGTCACAGTGCACCGGACAGGTACTAACTGTGATTTGTGGTTGTACCAAATAGCATCCCACACCATAAGGCCTTGAACTGGCGCTGTATGTCTTATGCGAATGCAGTTATGTGATGCCGCTCCCCTGTCTGCAGTGGACCGAAATGCAGCTATCATTTTCAAAGAGATAGAACCTGGATTTGTCTGAAAACGCTATCTGACGCCATTCCTGTCCCATTGACGAAGTTCCATATACCACTGCCGTCTAGCACGTTTCTACACATTCCTCAAAGGTAGGGAGCGAAGTGGACGATGCGCACGTGACCCATTCTGTAATAAACGGCGACGGACTGCCCCCCCCCCCCCTCCTCCCCGATATTGGACGATGTGTTACACTGTATCACTGTTGTGCCATAGGCGAGGAGGACGCATGTCTGCCCTGCAGTTCCATTCGAATGAGGTGTCGATCTTTTCGGGGGTTGGTCTGACTCGATCCATCTCGTCGTTCTATGGCCTCCGTGAACCATTCTGCACATACCGGTTGCGCTGACAAAGCACTTTGTCCTACAGGAGCAGCAATTTCCCGGATGGAGGCATCATATTCTCTCATGCCAATAATGCGTCCTCTTCCAAACTCACTCATTTGACGTTACGGTTCGCGCATACGTCTGCGAGGCAATCTTCACGTCTGACCAAATGACACTCATCCATTACCTTCGGTTTATAGCGGTAACGAAAGCCGCAGGCACATTATACCGTTAGTTGGTGTAATGCCGTGATATCGATGTTGATCGTGAACCCACGGGTCGACATGGTTCAAATGATAATCAGTTTTACAGAACATACTAATGTACATAGCCTGTGAATATGAGCGTCCTATCTCTAGTCGTTTCGAGGTGCTCTGTCTGTTTTTCTGAACATGAGAGTAGTTTTGATAAGGAATTCATCTCTGGAAATGTGCCATTTGGATATAATACAAATTTGAGGCTCGAATCATTCTCAGTTATCCTGCTTCACTATACAATTTGTAATGGCAGAGCTGCACAACCTATGTTTTCCAGATTGCCTCAGTGAATGACATACAGTTTCTCCCCACTACAATAACACCTGACAGATACTGGTGCGTTCGCATCTAGAATGGCTGACTGGGGTGCTCCATGGATGCAGACCAGCGTTTGTGAACCATGGGCTTGAAACCATGCGTGGTTGGACACATTGTTCGACGAACAGCAGGGTCACTAAGTGAAGCAGCGCCTGTTCAGCTTGTCTCCAGTGTAAGGATACTGTGAAGTGGGATATTTGAAAGTAATTTGATATTCAAACGAATTTTACATTCAAACGGCGCGTTTTCGGAGATCAGTTCCTTACCAAAACTTTGTCTTCTAAGTCTCCTTTACAACTACTAGAGCCCGGAAATTGGAATAGTGAAACCCTATTATATGTTAGAAACATTTCATGTCTTCAGATTTCGCCGCTAATCTTTTAATCGAATGAAAATTGGTTCTTGATCTTCGTTATAGACATTACTTTGCATCTATTCATATTTAAAGGGAGCTACCGCACCTTAAATGAAGCGGAAGTATTGAAAAAGCTTCTGCATTTACTTTTAATCGGTAGTCGACGATATTTTTTTCTATAGACAGAAGCATCGTCAGCGAAGAACCTAATAGTGCTGATAGCACTAGATGATAAATAGTGTCTGTATACTGAGGAGGTGGGAGATCGTAGTACTCTTTCTTTTCCTTTCTGATGTGCAGTTGCAGTTCATTAAAACGTACTATGTTATACACCGACAAAAAAAAAAAAAAAAGCTATGCAGTATCCTCAGTGACTGTGTTCAGTGGTATCAGGGTATAATGTGTGCATGCCAAGTGGTTGTAATGTTAGTGATTGATTTCTTACTGTCAACAGTGATCAGATGGCTCTCATAACGGATGGCTGTGCGCCCTCAGTTTTGGCTTTGTAGGCTGTAACTGTGCTGAGTTTAGAGGTGTCTGCAAAACTGATTCTAGGGTACAACCATATCACACCGACCAGATGCTTGCGTTAGCACAGTATACACCTACGGCAGAATTGACGCATTGTGTGAGCAGCCATGGGTGACCGAACGTCATCCAGGGAAGAAATCTGGGTACATGTTGCAACTGCTGTATAACCAAAGGACAGTGGGAACTGTCTGTTTGCACCAGGACTAAGATCACGTGTGCCTCTGACCAGATTACCGCTGACACCACGATACTACCAACACAGCTATTCTGATGTCGTGAAAGAGTCTACTGGGGAGGGCAATTGCACTCCCTCGTCTTCATTGATGAGAGTAGATTATGTCTGTATGCCAGCGACGGACATATATATATATACATACATACATATATATATATATATATATATATATATATATATATATATATATATAAGGTGTAGACCTGGCGAGCGACCTATTCTTGGGCGCATCCTACCGCGACACACAGCCCCACCCTAGGCTTCATGGTGTGCGTGTGTGTGCGTGTGTGTGTGTGTGTGTGTATGTGTGAGGGCGGGAGGCAGTGACCGCTACATTGTACACGATCTTAGCAACGCGCTTTTGTTCTATCTCCGACAGGAGGGTAATGTCACTTTTCAGCAAGACTATGCGCAATGACATACTGGTGCGACGCAGCGTCTCAGCTCTGGCCAACGGGATAACAGATCTGTCGCCAGCTGAACAGGTGTGGGACATGGTGAAGCGGAAACTTACGCTTTCTCCAATACCTCAAGAACCATTTCCGAATCACAACAAAATGTGTAGAATGCCATTCGGCGCTTTTATAATCCTTCGTATTAATGCGACTGTTTGAGCATCCTTTACTGCCATTTGCTCTGAAAGGACGGCTTCTACTGTTTACGTGAACCGTATGTCTGCAAGATATAGTGTGAAGTAAGCCAACTGCGTTTCACGTGAGTGGTTTTCCTATCAGGGCTTGAAATGGCGCCTCAGCTACCAGGAGGTTAGTGCTTCATGTCACCTAACTTTAACGAATGTACACTGACGCGAAAAAAATCGTAACACCAAAAATGATTTGTATAGACTAATGGCATTTCGATAATACATTTTTCTAGGCAAGAGATTTAAGTGATTGACATTGCAAGATTAGAGGTTACTGTAATGTGAGATAAGCAAATGCTGGTTCATTAATAAACAGTGTAACCGCTAGAATGTTAGGGGCATGCGTTGTTTTGTCCAGGTGCCAGATGTCAGTGTGTGGGATGGAGTTCCATGCCTGATGCATTTGTTTGGTCAATAAAGGGACGGTTTATGATGGTTATGGATGACGCTGGAGTGATCGTCCGATGATGTCCCATATGTACTCGACTGTAGAGAGAGGTGATGGCAACGCGTCGACATTCTTTCGAACATGTTAGGTTACAATAGCGGTATTTGAGCGAGCGTTATCCTGTTGGAAAACACGCCCTGGAACGTTGTTGATGAATGGGAGCATAACGGGTTGGATCATCAGAATAACGAAGGAATTTGCAGTCAGGGTGCGTGGGATAACCACGAAAGTGCTCCTGCTGTAATACGATATCACTCACCCCAGACCATAATTCCAGGTTTAGGTCCAGTGTGTCTAGCACGTAGACAGGTTGGTTGCAGGCACTCAGTTGACCTCCTGCTAACCAACACACAGCCATCGCTAGCCCCGAGACAGAACCATTTTTCATCAGAAAATACAAAGACTTCCACTCTGCGCTCCAACGAGCTCTCTCTTGACATCACTGAAGTCACAGACTGCTGTGGTTTGGGACCAGTGGAATGCATGTTACAAGCCGTATGGTTCGGAGCTGTCCTTGAAGAAAACAATTTTTAATAGTTCGTTGTGTCACTGTGGTGCCAGCAGCTGCTTAAATTGCTCCTGTAAATCGAGTAAGATGCACCAGAGCCATAATCCGAACACGATGAAGTTTCCTCTCTGTAATACCACATGGCCGTCCGGGCCCGGTCTTCTTGCGACAGTACATTCTCGTGACCACGTCGGCCAGCAAGTGTTTTGCAATACCGCAGAAGGAACATCCAGCTTCTCGTAAACCCTCTTACATTACCTCGTTAAAATCAGTGAATTGTTGATAATGTCGTTTATGTCGACTTAAAGGCACTCTTGACTAATATCAACTCACCAAGTCCAATCTCAATGTTCACGATCTTTAGAGCGTGTATTAAAAGCAAACTGATTTACATCCTCATATTAGCGCTACTACCGCCATTCGTATGTAACTGGCACGGAATTGGAATAGATATCATCTTCCAGATGTAGAAACTCTCCTTCTAACTTTCGTTTATGTCACCCAGCTCCTTCTTGGTGTTGCAATTTTTGTCCGTCAGTGTATAAGGGACAGTCAAATGAAAACCGAACACACACCACGAAGGGACCATGGGATGGTTCCTTCAAAAGTAATTACCACACCCGTTAAGACATTGATCATAATGGGAGAGGAGACGATCAGTTCCTGTTTCGTAAAATGCGGCCGACCGCTCACGGATTCACGTCCGCTCCCATTCTTGCACTTCTCCGACCCACTGAAACCGACGTCCATGTACATCTTTCTTAAGGTCACCAAAGATGCGAAAAGCACACGGTAAAAGATTCGTGCTGTAGGGCGCTAGTTGCAGTGTTTCCCAGCCGAAACGCTGGAGAGTACCCTTCGTCCGATTGGCAGTGTGGGGCGGGTGTTTTCGTGACATGATTACTCAGCTGCAGCGGCTCTGTGCTCGTCCATTTCCTCGAACGTAGAGAGCCTCAATCAATCCTCAGCGCTATGAGGACACTTTGCAGAAGCTGCGGTGTGCTATAAAGGTAAAAGTCGGGGGATTTCTGTCTGACTGAATCATCCTGTTGCACCATCGCCCATCCCCACACTGCCAATAGCACGAAGGCTACGCTGATTTCCACATCTTTGGCGAACTTAAGAAAGACGTGGACGTCGGACGAAGAAGTGAAGAAAGGAGTGCGGTTGTGGGTCCGTTAGCTGCCGACGACGTGTGGTCATTACTTTTGAACGGAACCATTCCATGATCCCATTATGGCGGGTGTTCGGTTTTGATTTGGCTGCCCCTCATACATGCGTAACGATCACATAAAACTAATCGTTGGTAAGGCAAACATCTAACTGAGGTCTTTTGGAAGAATCTTCAGGAGGTGTAGTCCACCCCGAAGTAGGCACTTTACAAACGATATGCGTACCAGGTAGTGCTCATATGGAAATCAGAGAAGATCCAAAAAAGAGCACTGTGTTCCGTCACAGATTCGTTTAGTAAGTACGAAGGCGTGACGGAGATGCTCATCCAACTCCAGTGACAGATACTACAGGAGAGGCCATGTGCATCACGGTGTGATATGTGGGAAAAATTCCGAGAGCGTTCCTAGGACAGTTAAACCACGTATTGTTGCCTGCTGTATAAATGTCACAAACAGACCATGAAGTTAAAATTAGAGAAATTCCGGCTCACACATATACTCACAAACAACTGTTTTCCCGCTTACTACTCGCTAATGGATCACGAAAGGGGGTGAACTGACAGGGGTAACACCAAGTATCTTCCACCACACGCCGTAAGGTGGCTTCTGAAGCATAGAGGATTATGTAGTAGATGTAGAGATTAGTAGTAATTTTTTATTTGTTTTATGTAACGTGATTCAAACTCATTAGCCTCACTTTCGTTAGTAACTGTAAATACAGGTATAATGGTACAACACGAATTGAAATAGAAAATCTGAAACAGCAATTTCCATTTGGATTCATTGCTTTGAGTACTAATTGCAGTAATATAACTGAAATTAAATCACTGAATATGAAATTAAATATGCTAAAACAGAAATTTAACAGGAACTAAGATTAAATTTGTTTCCATATCATTCTAATTTGAGTCCGCTTTTATTTGAATAATTCATTCTATATGTAATAAACTGAAGCGTAATGCTGTCTGACAAACGTAACGAGGTCGACACTATCTCCAGAGGAAAAATAAGCGATGTACGCAAATATTGTGTTGCAGGGACAGTAGACTCAAATATTAATGCTGCCGAGAGCATTTCCTGCCATTTTGTGACACTCTCAGAGGGAAGTACTAGACCAGTAAAGCCATCCAGATAGTCACCTTCTCTGGTTTTCAAGCGGAAAAACTTTACTTCCTCGGGGAAAACATTGGTTACTTTAAACTTGGTATTTTAAACACGGTATTCTCCGCATGGCATTAGCTTCCTGTGTGCGCTTAGCTCTGGTTGTAGTTTTCTCAACAGGGAGAACATTTTCCACCGTACACCATTTCGCAATTCGATTGTACTTAATAGCGAAATCTCTAGAAATATTGTCGTGAAACTAAGATTACAGGCTCACAACGCCTGCTTTCAAAACTTTAAACGAACCTTTTCTCTATTACTGTTAGTGTTGCTGCCATGACTGCATTATTTTCGTAAACAGGTAAACTCCCGGGACTCGAAACTCATCGTGCATTAAAATAAAAATCACGACTCGAAACTGAAGGCGGTTTGTTTTATGTTACGCTAACAGTTTATTTCAATTCGTCTTACAGTCTAGACCACTAACTGATTGAAACAAATGAATGTTATTTTTCCGCCTCCGCTGTGCCTGATTGTGAAGAAGAACGAACTCTTTCCCGTCATGGTCGAAGGATCAGCTGTTGTGGGAAATAAACACACCTTCATGCGAAGTTTAGTTCCAAACGCCAAGTTAAGCATTGGAGACGTCTGAAACATTAGAAATCATGCCGAAACCCCTTTCCACCTGAATTCTCCCACTCCGTTTTAATGCATCAATTACCAGCTACTTACGTTCACCATACCTGTCGAATTTTTCCTAATGTCTTATGCTAACTGCTAAGCTGAGCACCAAAATCCCAAAGTTTCTCCACTCTGCGCTGCTACCGCTGCTGCTGTGTACCTGTAAATGATGATAGGGTTATATGAGCCCACAATATTCAGGTTTGCATATTGTGCCTTTTATTTGTTGTGTTTGATGTATGGCGGCATAATACGCGGGAAATGCCTTTGAAAATGGGAAATATTTTCCAAAACACGTCGTGCAAAAGGTAAATAGAAACAAATCGTGACTAGTAGCGGAAAAAGTTATTTTATAAACAAACCCATTGTTTTTACCGTCGCAAGCTTTCAAAACAATCATATATGTAGGTTATTTGTGGGCGCACAGTGTACGGATGTTAGAACACGGAGTTGCCGCGTTTGGCAGCATAAATGGCGATAGCCAGGTTGGGTATCGAGGCGAAGTGGATTTGGATTACGGATACAAATTCTTCATTCAACGCAGCTTCAGGTTCATCAATCATTGTGGCTGTTTCGTGTAATGTCTTGCCATTCTCTTGAAAACAGAAAACCAAATGTTTCCAATAAGTGAAAGATCAGTAGATTACAGTTAGTGTTTAGAGAGATACAGTCGCGGGGCCGATTGAGTAGCGTCCTCCTGAACACACTGATTCCATGTTCGCAAGACAGCCTTGGGATACAGACGAAAGCGAGGAGCAATAACGCGCAACGGTAAGCCGTAGCCTCAATACATCAAGGTCCTACCGCTGTTGAATGACTACGTCAGCTGGTAGACATTTCACCATTCTACACGAAGCCTAAAATGACCTTCCAGGAAACAAGGGACATACAAGTGCTTCACCGAAGAGCCAAAGGAGCAGGTACACCTTCCTAATATCGTGTAGGGCCCCCCACGAGCACGCAGAAGCGCTGCAGCACGACGTGGCATGATCTCGACTAATGTCTGAAGTAGCGCTGGAGGTAAGTGACGCCATGAATCCTTCAGCGCTGTCCATAAATCCGTGATAGTAAGAGGAACAGCATGTTGCAGGGCATCCCAGATATGCTCAATAATGTTCATGTGTCGGGAGTGTGGTGGCCAGCGGAAGTGTTTAAACTCAGAAGAGTGTCCCTGGAGCCACTCTGTAGCAAGTCTGGGTATATGAGGTGTCGCATTGTCCTGCTGGAATTGCACAAGTCCGTCGGAATGCACAGTGCACACGAACGAAGGCATGTGATCAGACGGGATGCTTACGTACGTGTAACCTGTCAGTATCGTATCTAGACGTACCAGGGGCCCCATATCACTCCTGCTGTACGCATCACACACCATTACAGAGCATCCAGCAGCTTCAACAGTCCTCTGCTGATATTCAGGGTCCACGGATTCATGAGGTTGTCTCCATACCGGTACACGTCCATCCGCTCGATACAATTTGAAACGAGACTCGTCCGACCAGGCAACATGTTTCCAATCATCAACAGTCCAATGCCGGTGTTGACTGGCCCAGGCGAGGAGTAAAGCTTTGTGTCACCATGGGTACACGAGTGGGCCTTCGGCTTCGAAAGCCCATATAGATGACGTTTCCTTGAATGGCTCGCACGAAAACACGTGTTAATGGCCCAGCACTGAGATCTGCACCAATTTGCGGAACCGTTGCACTTCTGTCACGCTGAACGATTTTCTTCAGACGTCATTTGTCCCGTCCTTGTCGGATCTTTCACCGGCCGCAGTGATGTCGGAGATTTGATGTTTTTCCGAATTCCTGACATTCATGGTACACTTGGGGAATGGTCGTACGGGAAAATCCCCACTTCATCGCTACCTCGGAGATGTTGTGTCCCATGGCTCGTCCACCGACTATAACACCACGTTCAAACTCACTTAAATCATTGTAGCAGCAGAAACCGATCTAACAACTGCGCCAGGGATTTGTTGTCTTATATAGGCATTGTCGACCGCAGCGCCGTATTCTGCCTGTTTGCACATCTCTATATTTGAATATGCATGCCTCTACCAGTTTCTTTGTAACTTCAATGTATTTCTCATACACACAGTATGTAGACGGCGTTACACCTACCAGCTTTGCGTGGCTTCGCTGAAATGATAATCATTCGCGTAACCAGACACATAAAAATTGACATTATTCTCTACAACCTGCTTCAATTCGCTATAGTCTATACGAGTGAATGATAAGAGAGAAACAATTAGCAGGGCAACACCAGCGACTCACCTCTATTGCCGCGCGTATTAACGCAGCCGTTTCCATAACGAAGAACTGTGCCGGCACCCAATTATATTTCAAAAATGTGTGTGAAATCTTATGGGACTTAACTGCTAAGGTCATCAGTCCCTAAGCTTACACACTACTTAACCTAAATTATCCTAAGGGCAAACACATACACCCATGCCCGAGGGAGGAGTCGAACCTCCGTAGGACCAGCCGCACAGTCCATGACTGCAGCGCCCCAGACCGCTCGGCTAATCCCGCGCTGCCGAATTGTGTTTGCCCGGCGTATTAATGCATTTGGTTTTTAGGCGGTTCCCATGTCTCAGTAGGAGAGTACCCGGTTCCTCCTCTGGTACACAGTACGCAAGGATGTAGAACATTTTCTCACACTCGCACACAGAATTTACTCTATGCGCAAACAGTCTCGGTACACTGTTTCTGTCTTAGCGTCGTGATTAGGTAACTGATGACCTTAGCTGTTTGGTCGCCTTAAACACTTACTTAACAGCAGTAGTAGACATAGTCAGATCTGGTAAAAGCTGTAGTCTTCATGAATAATAGAGATAATTATGGCGATGAGACGTAATATCTTGTTGGAGATAATAATGCATATTGTATCATTAGTATCCGCCGTTTATGGCAAAAGTTCTTGATGATAAAATAATTTGGATAAGGCTGAATACAGTCTGTTTATAAATTATAGGTAAGTGGATGTAATGTAGTAAATAAATAAATAAAAAGTATTTTGCTCTTGTCTTCTTTCTAATTGCATGATCTCCATTTCGTATTGATTCACCACACATTCTGAGCGTAGTTGTCCACTTTCTGGTACATTTCTTTCAATTCATGGTTTGTAGTTCCGTTTGTGTCGAATATGTAGATGATGTAGTACTACTAATTGAATCATAACAAGAGTCGAAAGAAATGTACTATAAAAAGGAAAACAACGCACAGGATGCTGGGCTAAATGTGAACCAAGACAAAACTATGCTCATGCAATTAGGATAAAGACAAGATCAGAAGAATTTCTTGAGCCATACGGCATGAAGTTCAACAGAGTTCACCATTTCAAATAGTTGGGATCTTGGTTTACCAGTGACGACACCATAGAAATGGACGGCAGGAGAAGTATAGCAATAGGTCGGAAATGGGTCTATTTCTTCAGGGAGACAGAAGTAGTATGGTATTCTGACTTACGGCAGGTCTTGTCATGGGTTAAGCCTCTTCCAGTTTTGTCTGTCCATAGCCAGTCTTTTCATTTCTGAATAGTTGTCTCCTTTGATATTGTCCAGCATTTGATATCTTCTTTCTCCTCTTCCCCTTTTTCCCTCCACCATTCCTTCTATTCCTTCCTTCAATAAACAGTCGCTCCTCAAACAATGTCCAATCCACTTCCGTTTTCTCTTTCTGATGACTTTCAGCATGCTTCTGTCTTCTCCAACTCTTCTTAATACTTCTCCATTCCTTACTCCGTCTTCCCATTTCACTTTTTCCATTCTTCTCCATATCCACATCTCTAGTGCCTCCAGTCTTCTTTCACCCTCCTTCCTCAATGTCCAGGACTCCGCACTATATAGAGCAACGCCCAGACGTAACATTTGGCAAGTCTTTTCCTCAGATCTTTGATCAGTGGTCCACAAAGTAATTTCTGTTCCATCTTGAATCCTTCTTTTTTCATTGCAATTATTTTTCTAATTTCAGTTGAACAATACGTATCATTCATTATTACACTGGGGTAAAAGAAGGATCCTCCTAGAAGATTGTGAGCCTAAAGACTGAAGACAGACACAATCCGGCGTATCCTGGAAACGGTGAAAGATTTCACCGTTTAATCCTTCTAACACCAGATCAAGATAAAGTCCAAAACCAAATTAACATCAAGATGCAACGGCCTTTATGAAGACCACCCCTCGTGACGATCTCGATAAATATTGAGAGGTTCTCTAGTCATAAGAGTGTTTTGGGTCATTCATGACCCAAAACAGCCAGCGTCGTTCAACAGCAAAAGATTTAGAAGGGGATATAATCCTGACAACATCTTTGTGAGTAGGAAGTTGGCAGCATAGTGCATGAAGCTTGTTGAAGAACCTATCCCAAGTACACAACACAGACCCGTCATTTGTGTTGTGAATACCATGGTTAAACCAGAGGAGGTGCCTTTCCGAAGACGGTTTAATTTCAAAAAGGCAGACTGGCAGAAATTTAAAGAGCAATTGGACGAAGAGATTGAGAAAATCCCTCCTCGACCAGGTGAGTATGGTAGATTTATCGATCTTGTGAAAGGCATCTCAAGGAAAAACATCCCAAGGAGTTGCCCTACCCAGTACATCCAGGGTCTGACCGGCAGCAGCAAGGTCTTACTTGACAGGTACCGAAAGCCGTTCACTTAGGACCCCTTCAGCGAAGATACGATGGAGGCTGGGGAGGAACTATTGCAGGCTATTGCTGAGTATAAGAGATCACGGTGGTGCAAACTAGTCGAGCATCTTGACACGAAACAAAACAGCAGACGTGCATGGAAATTACTGAAAAACTTAAGCGGGGACCCATCTGACCACCAGCAGAAGAACAACGGGGTAACGGCAAATTAGATTGCTAGCCAACTTCAGAAGAATGGGAAAACCAAAGGGAAAAGAGAAAGGGAAAGAGTTATACCCCAAGAACAAAAAGGTTACGGACTCCTCAATGCTTCATTCACAGCAACCGAACTGGAAGACGCCATTCAGAGTATGAAACTGAATAAGGCCGCGGGAACTGATGACCTTACAACGGAGCAGAAAAAACAGTTTGGGCCCAAAGCTCGAAACTGGTTACTACAAATGATGAACACCTGTATTAAAGAGATGTATATTCCAAAACTATGGTGGCAGGCGAGAGTGGTGGCTTTACTAAAACCTGGAAAGGAGATAAAGGACCCCAAAAGTCACAGACCAGTGTCACTTCTATGCCATCTCTATAAGATACTGGGGCGGATGATTCTCAACCGGGTGGCAGAAACTATAGATGGAAAGCTCATAAAGGATCAAGCCGGTTTCAGACCAGGAAGATCTTGTTGTGGGCAAATAATTAATCTGACGCAACATATAGAAGATGGGTTTGAAAAAAAAATTAATAAGTGGAGCAGCTTTCATAGATCTTACTGCTGCATACGATACGCTAAACCACAGAAAGCTATTGCGCAAATTATATCACCACACAGGGGACTGTGGGTTGACGATGGTGATTGGTTGTCTTCTGCAGAATCGAAGATTTTATGTCCCCCTAAATGGTAAGAACAGTAGATGGCGACTGCAGAAGAATGGCTTACCACAAGGAAGTGTACTTTCTCCCATCCTTTATAATGTGTACACTAATGACCAACTTATACCTCAAGGTGCAAGACTGTTCGTATATGCTGATGACACAGCTGTGGTGGTCCAGGGGTCCAATTTTGATGCAACATCTGGAAATCTCTCTAGAGCGCTTGAAGAACTGGCTCAATACTACGACGCCAATCACCTCAAGCCAAACCCTGAGAAAACCCAAATATATGCTTTCCATCTGCGCAATAGAGATGCTGGAGTTGAGCTCGACGTTACATGGCAAGGTAAGAAGCTAAAGCACTGTCCAACCCTTAAATACCTTGGTGTTGTACTTGACAGAACGCTTTCCTTCAAGCAGCATTGCCAAAACACCAAGGGTAAAGTCTGCTCCAGGAATAGCATCATCCGCAGGCTGACAAACTATGATTGGGGAGCTCAACCATCAGTACTGAGAACATCAGCACGTGCTCTGTGTGTTTCTGCAGCAGACTATGCAGCGCCAGTATGGGAAGCATCTGCACATGCTAAACAGGTTGATGTAAGTGTAAATGAGACAATGCGAATTGTTACAGGCTGTCTCAGACTCAAACCAACGGGTAATTTGTACCTACGTGCTGGCATTGCCCCATCCAAGATCAGAAGGCAGGTGGCAGCAGACGCTGAGAGAACATAGAAAGAAACAGATTCTCGACACCCACTGAATGGGTACGTCACTCAGGCTCCGAGGCTTAAGTCTAGAAATAGCTTTATTGCAAGAACCAAGATCGTTGACGGTTCACATGAAGATAATAGAGTCCGTAAATGGGAGAATGAACAAACCACACTGCAGATAATACCAAAAGAGCAAATGGCACCTGGAAACAAACTTCCTTATACAGTGTGGAGAACACTAAACAGCCTGAGGACTGGTGTACCCAGATGCAAAACTAATCTGTGCAAGTGGGGACTGCTGACTAACAATGACGACGTTCTTAGCGGGTGCGGAGAGGTACAAAACGAGGCACATCTGCTCATGTGCCGACTACTGCCGGAGCCCTGCAGTTTTAGTGACCTGCTACAAGCCAACGACAAAGCCATAGCTGTGGCTAACTATTGGAAAAATAAACTTCGATCTGGACACGGAAAAGTAAAGTAATTATTACAATTCCCAATTAATTGAAGTTACTCACTTGCTCTATTTCCTCTCCCCCTGTTTTTCATACGGCATTTTCTCCCCTTTCCACCAATTACCATGCTATTCGTTTTCTTCTTGTTAATCTTCATACAATAGTCTTCTAATTCTGTGTTGAGACCATATAACATTTGTTCCATTTCTTTTGCACTCTCTGTCATCACAACCATGTCGTCTGCAAATCTTACACACTCCGACCCCCTATACTAACTCCTCTCCTTCCATCAAACGTTTCACTAATAATTTCCTCCAGATATATATTGAACAGTGCTGGTGATAAACAACAACCTTGTCTTACACCTCTTCCCAGTTAAATTCGTTCACTCATCACACCTCCTATTCTTACTCTTGCTCTCTGCTTCAAATATAAATTTCTAATTAACCGCCAATCCCTCCAGTCAACTCCATGTTCCCTTAGGATTTCCATCAGTTTGTTCCATCTGACACACTGAAAAGCCTTCTCAAGATCAATGAACACAAGATACACATTCGTTTTCTTCTCCATAGACCTCTCCCCTATAACTCTCAGTAGCCCAATGGCATCTCTAGTTCCCACTCCTCGTCCGATACCAAATTGTTCACCTCCTATTACGCAATTCAGCTTTCCATATAGCCTTCTGTTGAGTATCCTCAGCAAGACTTTGTCTGCATGCGATATTAGGCCCACTGTTCTATGTTCCTCGCACTTTTTGCTGTTCTTTTTCTTTTCTATAGGTATTAAGATACTTTCTGTACAGTCCTTTGACGATTTTCCTGTCATGTATACTTGATTACACAATTCAATCAACTCCCTTTTCCCTTCCTTCTCCAATGAGTTTAACAGTTCCCCAGGAATCTCATCAATTCCCATTGCCTTTCCATATTTGATCTCCTTCATAGATTCTCCAATCTCACTAGTTAGTATTGCATTTCCTTTGTCATCATCTGCAAATTTACCTTCTTCGTCTTCTATCGCTAGGTCTTCTTCACTTGATCGGCTGTTAGCAGCGTATAGCCATTCAATATATTCTTCCCATCTTCTCGTTATTTCTTGGGGTTCACTCACGATTTTACCCTCTGCTGCCTCTGCTTCCCTTAGTCCATTGTTGTTTCTCTTTTCCCTGAATGTCAAATCCATTGCTTCTTTGTACATCAAATCATATTTTCCTTCTTTCTCTAATGTCTCTGTCTTGTCACATTTTTCTGTCAGCCATTTCTCCTTTGCTTTTTCTGTCTCCCTTCTTAATTCATTATTTAACATCCTGTAGTTGTACTTCTCTTCTTCTGTCTTCACAGTTTTTCATTTCCTGCGATCATCAGTCTTGGTTATCGTATCTTGCGTAACTCATTCGTTCTTCACTTTTTTCCTCTCCTTGACTCGAAGCGTTTCCTTAGCTGCTTTTTTGATCCCATATTTAAAACGATCCCATCTTCCTTCTGTGCATTTCGTTTCCTGTCCTTTCATCATGATTTCTCAATATGCATTCTCTAATTTTTCACAGTTGCCTTTGTCTTTCAGTTTCTCAAAGTTAATGTGCTCTCTCTTCTGTCCTTTCCAGGTTCTTTTCAACTTAACTAGAACCTCAGCTATTACTAATATATGATCTGAATAAATATCTGCCCCTGGATAGCTTTTGACACTCTTTAGACAATTTCGGTATCTTTGTTGTATATTATCTAATCAATTTGATATCTTTTGTTGTCAAATCGAGATATCCAAGTATACCATCGTCTTTCGTGGTTATCAAATAGAGTATTTCCAACTCCAATGAAATTTTCATTGCAGTATTCCAGCAATCTTTTCCCTCTCTCGTTTCTTTCTCCCAGTCCAAATGTTCCCAGAGCTTATCCTTCCGGTCCTTCGCCAACTACCACATTACAATCACCCATTACAATAATACATGCGTTTCTTTCTCTCTCTCTCTCTGCTAAGTTTTCTGTCGCCTCATAACATTCTTCTACCTCCTCATCTAAATTATTACTTGTTGGCATGTAGACCTGGATGATAACTAAGTCTTTCGTTTTCTCTGTCAGTCTCATCATTAGTATACTTCCACTAACATATTCAATCTTGATAACCTTGTCCTTCAGTCTTTTACCTATCAAAATTCCAACCCCATACATTCCATTTTTATCTTCACCTGAATAGTGCAACCGGAATCCGTCACTTTTTAGTTCTCCACAACCACCTCATCTCACGTCACACATTCCGAGTACATCCAATTTGTTTCTTGTCACTTTATGTTTGACGTTTTCTAATTTCCCATCCTGGAGAACGGTTAAAATATTCCAAGTCCCAATGCTCAACAAGTCTTCCATCTTCTTCTCCATCCTTCCTTTTCTAATTGCCCTGATTTCTGGAGTCCTCGTTGTATTCCCCTCCCGGAGATCCGGTTGAGGGGAAGCTTTACCTTCGGAATATTGTACAAAGAGGTCCATCCCATGAACGTCTAGCGAAGTAATTGCAGTGGCGGTTTCCCGTTGTCTTCCACTGTCCTCCGCATACTGTGGGCTCGCTGATCCAGTTTCCAGTTTCCCACTGGGGTTGGTTACCCAACTTTCCACTGGCTTGCTCAGCTTAACGGGAGCACCACGTGTAGGTAGGATTGTGGAGAATTGAGGTGAGAGAGGCTGTCAGGGAGGCGGCGAGTTTAAAATTAATATCAGCGGGCACCAAGATAAGAATTTACCCCTTTCCTTTCATGAACTATTTTAGATATCGAAATGAGGTTCTCGGCAAGTGATAGTACGCTAATAGCACCTAGTTAAGGATGGAATAAAGAATCTTAACTCGTGTATCGATTGAGATACTGAAGCCTTGCATGACTTTTAAAATTAGAAAGACAGCTTTTATTTACGGAATCCGATAGCGATTTAAAATACGAGTACAGTGATATAACGCTTGTCAATCTTGAGAGTGAAAATCGACGCAAAAGAAACCGAAAAAGATTCTAATATTGAAAAGCAAGTCTGCTGAAATCGGTTTTGGCGTTGGAAACACCCCCATGCCAGACTACGTCGTTGTATGAAGCTCTTAGACTGCTACTTGTCTGCACTGCAGAACTAGCAGTAAATGTTTTGTCTAGCGGCAGGTCATTTCTGATTTAATATTTCTTTCATGCAAACATTTACACTAATGAGGATGAGTTAAATATGTTCCTTTCGTACAACGACTGTCAAACAAATGCTGTAGAAATGATAATAGAGAACTGCTTGACGAAACTGTTGTTGTTTGCACAAAAACCTGGGAAACGTAGACACATTTGAAGTAGTTTTGGTATGCCCCATCTCATGCGCAAGAAGCTATCATACGTCGTAATTCCATATACAAAAATCGTAGCTGATACTGCATCTACGTATGTCGTACAGGACAAGAGGCTTCAGCTTAGTAGCGTAGGCGTTCCTTAATGCATCGGCCGAGAATTTAATAGTACCAGTTGATATACTTGTAGATTTTCTGTTGCCCATATTCCATAGTTCTGCATATTAACATGTTATTGGAAATGGAAATGGGCTTCATCTGTGCACAGAAGCAATTCCCGGACGTGAGTGATTTTGTATGGACAGCGATGCAGACATGTTTCATAGGGTTTCATGCACCGTGCTCGCTGGCATGTCCAGCGGTTGGGCAATTCCTCGTGCAATGAATGTTTCCACACAGTCACTCGACCTTTCCTGCAATGCTGTGGTCACGTCTTCGACAGACATCGGTTCGCTGTCCTCTGGCGCTGTCACACTGCAATTGAAAAGAACGTGTCTTTTCGAATTTTTTAATCATTTTCTCCAGATCTTTAGTGGACGTCAGACCAATGCCTTTTTTTATACCCTTGGGTGCTCGGAACATCTACTAGCGCACAGTCATCGTTCTTGTAAAAGAGCTTTACCAGCAGCGTGAGATTCTTCAGGGGGCAATTGTTTTGGGCGTCTCGAACGCAAACTGAGGACCAGCCGTCTGCCGTGCGTCTTGTGGAGTGCATATTCTGAGGATTACAGCGCCATGTATTGTTCGAATTTAATTTTCGTATTTTTATTTTTTTTTGTTCTATGACATTTCCCGCTGAGTCAGTAATATGCTGTTCCGAAATTGAACTTTAATTAGGGACACCGTATATATATATATATATATATATATATATATATATATATATATATATATATATATATATATATGTACTAGATGCGTTTGAAAAGACAGTGCCAAATAAAAACTACTTACGTGTTAGGGGTAAACCTTCGTCCAACGCTGTTCTAATTTGTTTATCACGTCAGCCATTTCTTCAAACTGGGGAACAAATAGTAGTCCGAGGGAGCCAAGTCTGGAGCTTAGGGGGGATATGAAACGAGTTGGAATCCTATTTCCATTAATTTTGCGACCATAACTGCTGAGGTGTGTGCCAGTGCATTGTCATGATGGAAAAGGACTTTTTTGCGGTCCAATCGCCGGCGTTTTTCTTGCATCTCTGTTTTCAGACAGTCCAATAACGATGAATAATATGCACCTGTAATAGTTCTACCCTTTTCCAGGTAGTCGATGAGGATTATCGCTTGCGAATCCCAACAGACAGTCGCCATAACTTTTCCGGCCGAAGGAATGGTCTTCGCCTTTTTTAAAGCAGATTCTCCCTTGGTAACCCATTGTTTAGATCGTTCTTTGGACTTAAGAGTAAAGTAATGTATCCATGTTTCATCGAAAGTGACGATACGACGCTTAAAGTCCTGAGGATTCATCCTGAATAGCTGCAAACCATCTTTGCAACACTTCACATGGTTCCCTTTTTGGTCAAGCGTGAGCAATCGCAGAACCCATTTTGCGGATAGCTTTCTCATATCCAAATGTTTATGCAAAATATTATGTACCCGTTCATTCGAGATACCCACAGCACTAACAATCTCACACACCTTAGCTCTTCTGTCATCCATCACCATATCATGGAGTTTATCAATGATTTCTGGAGTTGTAACCTCCACAGGGCGTCCAGAATTTTTCAGCATCACTTGTGCCCTTATTGCCTCTCCGAAGATTCTGAAACCACTTGGAAACTGTTATAATTGAAGATGCAGAGTCACCGTAATATTTATCAAGATTGTCTTAAGTCTTCTGAGGCGTTTTGTCTTTCATAAAGTAATGTTTAATCACCTCACTAAATTCCTTTTCGTCCATTTTTTTTGACAATCACTCGCCTTCCCTGATTCATACGAATGCCAAACACGAAGTAATAGACCAATATTGCTGAAACTTGGTGTGCGTTCTTTCCAAAGATGCTACTAACTAAACATGACCTCGATACGCGCCGGTGGTGCCATCTCTCAGACGTTACAAGGACTTTTCAAACGCCCCTCGTATACGGGATGGGGCAAATAAAAGTGGCCTGGAGAATAGGAAATACAGTATTAACCTGACTATAGAGGATGTTGAAAGTGACCACATCTCATCTACTGGCATTTTTGGGCCCTGGTCACCAAGTTGCTGAAGGCGGATAGAAGTTGACTGCTGGAATTGCAGAAATCTCTTCCGAAATGTCCTGTTGCAGGTCTTGAAGACTATGATAATTGTTGCGATACACCATGGTCTAGAGGGCTCCCCACAAATGTAATCACACCCAGACAGATCAGGTGGCCAGCTAGGGCCGCAACCAAACTGAGCTCTACCACCAACCCTGTTAAGTGTGAAGATTGTGTAAAAGTGCTGCAAGGTTTGGCTGGCTGTAAATGCAGTTGCACCAACCTGTTGTATGTAACTGTAGGCCTTTCCCTCCTTCATTAATGCTGCCATGTGTATGCATGCACTCACGTCCAATCGTATGCTCTCTTCCGGGCCACCTTTTTATTTGCCCCATCCTGTATGCATGTATGTAGTACCCTTCCTGCTTATACTGTACTCCGCCTTCATGATTCTAGTACCTTCCGCCGCGGAAGTCGAACACGCGGCAGAACAAATTGACGTGGTCAGCCCATAGACGGCTCCGCCTCCGCGGCGGCTATACCGCGCAGCGGCTCTCGCGCAGCGAGGGCGTCACCGCTAAGCCACGTGCAGACAGCGGCCAATAGCCGCTCCCTCCGGTTTCGTATATAGGGACCCGCTCTGCCCTAGTCCTGCCAGTGTGGTACTCGCTCTGGATTTGGTTTCTATCTCGGCGGTTCTGCGTTCTGGTCGTTGCTCGTTGTTGACATTTGCGTGGCTCTGGTTCCGAGTGGATTTACGTTTGGTGTTTGGTGGAGCAACAGCAGCAGCTCATGCGACCGCAGCAGCAGCAGTTGGAGGTCTTACAGACCTCAATGCAGTTGCTCTCGGACAAGGTCAATAAGCGGGATTCCCTCCCACCTCCTTCCCCAGGTGCCCCGCTTTCAGACACGTTCCCACGTCCGCCGTCGTTCCTACCGTTCAACGACGCAAAAGAAGATTGGGTAACGTACCTGCATCGTCTGAAGCTACATTTCACGGCCTTTCAGGTGTCGGATGACTCTCCGCAGTGGTCGTTGTTCTTGTCTTGGGCCTCACCGGACACGTTTTTCTTGCTCCGCAAGTTGGCACCATTGGCCGACCCCATGGCTCTCTCCTTTCACGAGATCTATGTGTTGCTAACTAACTATTATTCCCAGCGATACCACATGGTTGCCTCTCGCTTGGAATTCCATCAATACCACAAGAAGCCGGGCCAGTCCTACCGTTCCTGGGTGACGGATCTGGAAGGCCTCGGCCGCAAATGCAACTTGACGTGCACCAATCAGTAGTTCAAGGCGTCATATGCAGATTCGTTAATTCGGGATGTGGTCGTTCAACTGGCGCCCGATCCAGAGGTCCGCACTGCGGCATTAAATTTGGACAACCCCTCGTTGGAAGACATTCTGCGTATTGCCCATTCCATCGTAATTGCTCCCGTCGTGGCCGCAGTGCTTCTCGGCTCACACTCGAGCTGACTGTCCCCATCGCTGGAAGACCTGTTCGCTCTGTGAAAAAGAGGGCCACATTCGATCTGTCTGTCGTAGCCGCTCGACCCACCCCCATCCCGCCCCTGCGGGCCAACAGGAGGCCGTCCATGCTTTACACACAGTCGCCCTCGGACCGACACACTGGCTCCAAAGTTATTCCTCATCCTACACATCTTTAACGAGGACGTCCGTTTCCAGGTCGATACGGGGGCCACAGTTCCTTTGGTCAATCTGACGACGTATGCACGTCTCGGGTCTCCAGAATTGTCCCCATCCTCTCGGAGGTTGGTCGCCAACGGAGACGGTTCCATCCCTCTCAGTGGGCAGTTTTCTGTCATGGCCATCTACAAAAACGTTCCCCGGCCCCTTACCCTATTTGTGGTGGACCACCCGTCGGCTTCCGACATTTTTGGACTACATGCGTTTACACGGTTTGGCTTTTCCATTCAAGACGAAGTGCAGTTCGTTTCAACTACGGTTCCATTTCAGGACCTAGACGATGTTCAAAAATTGGTTCAAATGGTTCTGAGCACTATGCGACTTAACTTCTGAGGTCATCAGTCGCCTAGAACTAATTAAACCTAACTAACCTAAGGACATCACACACATCCATGCCCGAGGCAGGATTCGAACCTGCGACCATAGCGGTCGCTCGGCTCCAGGCTGCAGTGCCCAGAACCGCACGGCCACTCCGGCCGGCACCTAGACGATGTGTGCGCGTCCTTTTCCTCCCTGTTTTCGGCAGACCTGGGCTGCGCTTCCGATTTCCAGGCACACATCACTTTACTGCCAAACGCGCGGCCTCGCTTTTGTCGGGCTCGGCCTGTCCTGGTAGCTTTGCGTGCGGCCATCAAGCAGGAACTCGATCTGCTCCAGTCTGCGGGGGTTATCGAGCCAGTACAATCGAGTGCCTGGGCAACGCCCTTAGTGGTCATCAAGAAACCCAATGGATCGCTTCGTCTTTGCGGATTTTGGGGCTACGGTCAACGCTCAGTCTTTGGTCGAAACTTATCCCATTCCTCGACAGGAAGACCTTCTCGTTAAACTGGCAGGTGGTGAGTACTTTTCTAAGATTGATCTGGCAGAAACCTATTACCAATTGCCGTTGGATGAGGAATCGCAGGCCATCGTCGTTATGAACACGCCTTTAGGTCTCTATAAATACAAGCGTCTTCCGTTTGGCATTTCCTCTGCCCCTGCGATTTTCCAGCGGTACCTCGAGCAACTTACGCAACCGACTTGTGTCAATTACCTCGATGAAAATTTAGTCACGGGGCGCACGCGCCAGGAACATCTGGGCAACCTCAGTACCTTATTTCACGCCCTGCAGGCTGCGGATTTACGTTCTCGACTGGAGAAGTGCAGTGTTTTTCAACCGGAAGTGGAGTATATAGGACATTGGCTCAGTAAAGATGGCATCCGCCCTTCGGACCGCAATGTCGCAGCCGTCGATGCCCTTTCCCGTCCACAAAACTTATCCGAACTCCAGGTATTTTTGGGGGAAGTCAATTATTACTTAAAGTTCTTATCCCAAGCCACCCACGTAACGTATCCCCTGAATCGCTTGCGTCGCAAAGGGGTGCCTTACACGTGGACTTCTGCCTGCGATCAGGCTTTCACCCGCCTGAAGACGATGCTGAAATCTGCTCCTTGCCTGACGCTTTTCTCTCCGGATCGTCCCTTGGTGGTGGCGGCCGATGCCTCAGCGTACGGGATTGGGGCAGTCCTGGCGCACAGGAATGAGGATGGGTCGGAACAACCTGTGGCATATGCCTCCAAGACGTTAACCCCTGCGCAAAGGAATTACTCTCAGATCGAAAATGAGGCTCTTGCCATTATTTTTGCAGTTTAGAAATTTCACATTTACCTGTTTGGGGCGCAGTTCACCCTCCTTACGGATCACACGCCCTAAGTGTCGCTTTTCAGGCCCCATTCGCACCTCCCAGAACGGACGGCTCAGCGTCTTCAGCGCTGGGCGTTGTTTTTACGCAATTACACTTACACCATCCGCTATAAGCCCACCAGTCAACACACTAATGCAGATGCCTTGTCACGTCTCCCAGCAGGACCCGATCCGGCGTTAGACCAGCAGGAAGTCCTGTGCTTCCACATCGACTCTGCCCGCCGTGATACTCTCGATGGATTTCCTCTGACAGCCACGCAAATCGCCGCTTCAGCGCGCAGGGACCCCATTCTGCGGCAAGTCCTCCGCTATATGTGGCCTCCCTACCTTGCCCGACATTTGAAAACTGACTTCAGCTCGTGGCGTCACGTCTCACACAGATTTTCGGTGATGGATGACGTCCTCCTTTTGTCCACGGACTCGGACGCCCATCGGGTGATCATCCCTCCGGACTTACGCCACCGCGTCCTGCACATATGTCACTGCGGACACTGGGGGATGTCTCGCATGAGGGCATTGGCTCGATGACATGTCTATTGACCAGGGGTCGATGGAGACATTGAGCACCTGGTCCGTGGTTGCACAGTGTGTGCGCGTCATCAGGCTAGTCCTCCACAATCTTTAGCGCAATGGCCAACACCCAGCCCACTATGGGACAGGATCCATCTCGATTTTGCAGGCCCCTTCTTAGGCTCCATGTGGCTCCTCATGATTGATGCCTATTCCAAATACCCATATGTGGTTCGCATGGCGTCCACCACCACTAACGGCACCCTCACCGCCTTGGCCCAGGTGTTGGCCATTGAAGGCCTTCCTCAGACGTTGGTCACAGATAACGTGCCCCAATTCACGGCGTCTTCGTTCCAAACCTTCTACTCCGCTAACAGTATCAAACACATTCGCTCTCCCCCCTTCCATCCTTCATCCAAGGGCGCGGCGGAACGCCTGGTCCGCACTTTCAAACTGCAGCTGATGAAATCAGTGGAGCCGTCGGCCACCACCTCGGCCCTCACCTTGCTTCTAAGCACCTACTGCACTACACCGGTGGCCAGTCATAGTCTTGCCGAACTCCTTCACGGGCGACAACCTCGGACCCTCCTCCATCTGCTGACACCATTCCCTTCTGGGGCCCGCTCTCGCTCCTCCCGGCGCTACGCCCCAGGCATGGCCGTGTGGGCCCGCTTCTATGGCAGCACACCTGCATGGACGCTTGCTACAGTGACAGCGGCTCACTGGCGCCGAGTGACGACCATACAGACACACAGACGGCTCGAGCTTCGCCACCATAACCAACTCTGTCCTTGGGCCCCTGCCTTGATTCCAACCCCACCACCTTCCCTGCTTCCTGGTGCAGACACGTCCCTCGAGGTGGAGCCCTTCCCTTCAACCTCCGTCTCCTCGCCGGTTCTGCAGACACCCCTTCCGCCTCGCCGGGGTATAGAGACGCCCACTGACCCCCTGACCTCTGGTGACACCTTGATCGATGCCGCAGACAGTCTGCCCTCCCCTCCCCCAGTGGTCCCTCCGGACGTCTCACAACCCGTGCCCTCGTTCCGCCCGCCTCGGCATCGTCCGGGGCATTTCCGCCGCTGTGCACCAATTTCGGGGGGGGGGGGGGGGGAGGGATCTAGTACCTTCTGCCGCGGAAGTCGAACACGCGGCAGAACAAATGAACGTGGTCAGCCCATAGAGGGCTCCACCTCCGCGGCGGGTATTCGGCGCAGCGGCTCTCGCGCAGCGAGGGCGCCACCGCTAAGCCACGTGCAGACAGCGGCCAATAGCCGCTCCCTCCGGTTTACTATATAGGGACCCGCTCTGCCCTAATCCAGCCAGTGTGGTACTCGCTCTGGATTTCGTTTATATCTCGGCGGTTCTGCGTTCTGGTCGTTGCTCGTTGTTGATATTTGCCTGGCTCTGGTTCCGAGTCGATTTACGTTTGGTGTTTGCTGTTACGGTTTCCACAAGCCTCCGTTGTTTTTCTCTTCCTTGTTGTGTCGCTCATAGTCGGTCGTGATCGGTTGTTGTCAGTTGTCGTTGGTCTGTCGTCCGACTCGTCCTGTGTTTATCCGGTGGTGCGTGCTCCACCGCCGGCGGCTTCCCCGCCTGGCGGCTCCGATTCGCAGCCCAAGGCGTTCCCGCTGTTGGTTGTGGTTACTACAAGGATGTTACTGTTTCAATGGCGAGAAGTGTAATTGTAGCTGATTACTTATGTTGTAGACAACTCACGATCCAACGCTGCGCGCCCTGCATCGGACCCGCATGGTGAACGACCACCCACTGGAGTACATAAAAGGCTTTCGGAGGGCGTGCCAGCAGCGCGGCTTTGCCTTGCTGGCCACTAAGCAGGTGCAGGGTGCGCTCGCAGACCGCCTGCCCTGCAGACTCATGGAGATCCCTGGTGCCTACTTTGATGGCCTGGCTGCCTTCGGCTTCTCCAAAGACTTCAAATACACCGCCGTGTTCAATTACTGGTGAGTAATTTCTGCGGACGGGGGAAATAGTGGTGGTGGTGGTGGTGGTGGTGGTGGTTAGTGTTTATCGTCCTGTCGACAACGGGGTCATTAGACGGAGAGCAAACTCGGGTTAGGGAAGGATTGGAAAGGAAATCGGCCGTGCCCTTCCAAAGGAACTATCCCGGCATTTGCCTGAAACGATTTAGGGAAATCACGGAAAACCTAAATCAGGATGGCTGGAGACGGGATTGAACCGTCGTCCTCCCGAATGCGAGTCCAGTGTGCTAACCACTGCGCCACCTCGCTCGGTGGGGGGAAATAGTCAACCGACGCTTGTGTTGCCCTTTTCTGCTTACCCGAAGTACCTCTCTCTCCTGGATCATGCCTGAAGTACTGGTAATGTTAACCAGGCCGCTATCTAAGTTCTACTCTTCATTGATAAGACGCTATCACGATGCTTTGAGGGAAAGATATTTATATCAATATCAAAATCCGCGTTCTGCAGAGCACTGTAATATTCGTGGGAGTGGATGCTTCATTGCAGGACATAATGAGTTTCTTCACGTTTCACCTGCGTATGCAGTGTGGGAAGAAGGACTGCTTCAACACATCTGTATGAGCTGCAGTTTGCTAACACTGTCGTTGCGCCTACAGCAGGAGAGATACATAGGCAGCTAAACTATATTGATAGGTTCTTCGCTGCTTCTTGTAACCTTGTGAGTGGACTTCAGACAACAGGTTAAATCCATGTTCAAGCGTCCACTAGTTAGGCTTTTTCAGCATCTAGTAGATGCGCTCTCATATGTCAAACATAAACGTAACCATTTTTATGCCTTTCTTTGTACACAGGTTGGTTATAATTAAGCTCTCAGTATTGAGAGTGATCGTAAAACAATTAAACTTCGTTGAAACATTTTTAAGGACATGCGGAAGAGAAATAACGAGTTAATCATTGAAAGAAACACATTTTATTTTCACATGAGATGGTAACTTCCGATAATTGCGTATCATATTTGCGTTACTGTTTACAGACGTTGCTCAATAAGACGAGCATTGAAATCCGCGACAGCCTGGAACCGCTATCATTTCACCGTTGTTCGCAGCACTTTCCGAACGCTGGACCATGGACTGTCCAGCTGTCGTGTCACAGTTCGTGCACTGCTTGAAGATCACACACTGCGTCCAGAATTCTCAGCCATGGCAACAGTAACTTCCTCAACAATTTGTGGGGCAATTGGCCGTCGACCTCTCCCACGAGCAACTTCCAAATCGCCAATTAATTTGAAGGTGTTCTTCAACTCCGGTGCCGAAAGAGAACTTAACGGTATTCCTTTAGTGCGTCGGCACTCACGAAGAGCAGCAGCACTATTGCTGTTGTTTAAAAAAGATAGCTTTACGAGTAAAGCCCACCTCATCTTGCCCAGACTCATGTTACCAGCCAGCAGCTGCACTGCACACTGTCGCTTGTGTTTCAACCTTACGTCTTCGAACTACACTACTGCCCATTGAAATTGCTACAACACGAAGATGACATGCCACACACGCGAAATTTCACCGACAGGAAGAAGATGCTGTGATATGCAAAAGATAAGCTTTTCAGAGCATTCACACAAGGTTGGCGCCGGTGGCTACACCTACAACGTGCTGACATGAGGAAAACTTACAACAGATTTATCATACACAAACAGCAGTTGACCGGCGTTGCCTGGTGAAACGTTGTTGTGATGCCTCGTGTAAGGAGGAGAAATGCGTACCATCACGTTTCCGACTTTGATAAAGGTCGGATTGTAGCCTATCGCGATTGCGGTTTATCGTGTCGCGACATTGCTGCTCGCGTTGGTCGAGATCCAATGACTGTTAGCAGAATATGGAATCGGTGGGTTCAGGAGGGTAATACGGAACGCCACGCAGGATCCCAACGGCCTCGTATCACTAGCAGTCGAGATGACAGACATCTTATCCGCATGGCTGTAACGGATCGCGCAGCCACGTCTCGATCCCTGAGTCGACAGACAGGGACGTTTGCAAGACAACAACCATCTGCGCGAACAGTTCGACGACGTTAGCAGCAGCATGGACTACCAGCTTGGAGACCATGGCTGCCGCTACCCTTGACGCTGCATCACAGACAGGAGCGCCTGCGATGGTGTACTCAACGACGAACCTGGGTGCACGAATGGCAAAACGTCCTTTTTTCTGATGAATCCAGGTTCTGTTTACAGCATAATGATGGTCGCATCCGTGTTTGGCGACATCATGGTGAACGCACGTGGGAAACGCGTATTCATCATCGCCATACTGCCGTATCACCCGGCGTGACGGTATGGGGTGCCATTGGCTACACGTATCGGTCACCTCTTGTTCGCACTGACGGCACCTTGAACAGTGGACGTTACATTTCATATGTGTTACGACCCGTGGCTTTACCCTTCATTCGATCCCTGCGAAATCCTACATTTCAGCAGGATAATGCACGACCATATGTTGCAGGTCCTGTGTGGGCCTTTCTGGATACAGAAAATGTTCGACTGCTGCCCTGGCCAGCACATTCTCCAGATCTCTCACCTATTGAAAACGTCTGGTCAATGGTAGCCGAGCAACTGGCTCGTCACAATACGTCAGTCACTACTCTTGATGAACTGAGGTATCGTGTTGAAGGTGCATGGGCAGCTGTACCTGTACACGCCATCCAAGCTCTGTTTGACTCAGTGCCCAGGCGTATCAAGGCCGTTATCACTGCCAGAGGTGGTTGTTCTGGGTACTGATTTCTGAGGATCTATTACCCAAATAGCGAAAAAATGTAATAACATGTCAGTTCTGTAGTATATTATATTTGTCCAATGAATACCCGTTTATCATCTGAATTTCTTCTTGGTGTAGCAATTTCAATGGCCAGTAGTGTAGTATTGGGGCCTATCGGCAAGTCATGACGCCAACATTAGTAACAACGCGCATCCTGCAGTGCACTGTCTGAACGTCATTCCTTAAAGTGGGGTGCCAATGATGGCTGCCGAGGTGATTGCAGAGTCATGTGGCTGTGCATTCAGACACAGTTTTCCTAGGTAAAAAACTTGATTATAGACAGTGATATTTACTTCGCCGGTTCAGGGAGTGTTTTCTTACACAGTGCTTTCTCTTTTACCCATTAGGTAGGCCTACTGTAAATAAAACAGAGAGAGTGATTAAAGCACATGAGTGTGTTCGTCCGTTGGCAAAGTAGCGACGCGTGACGGAGAGGCCACCGCCATCTCGCTGGCCTAGTGTGTGTTGGTTTCGCGAGTCACCCGTATCGGTTCATGCGTGTCAGCAGCATCCACCAGCTGATCCACGCTGCGCCGTGGACGTCAGCAGCAGCGGCCACCAGATGTGCGCCGGCCGGTGTGGCCTTGCGCTTCTAGGCGCTTCAGTCTGGAACCGCGTGATCGCTACGGTCGCAGGTTCGAATCCTGCCTCGGGCATGGATGTGTATGATGTCCTTAGGTTAGTTAGGTTTACATAGTTCTAAGTCTAGAGGACTGATGACCTCAGATGTTAAGTCCCATAGTGCTTAGAGTCATTTGAACCATTTATGGGAATGGAACTTCATTTACTCTGTCACCCATCATTAGAGACGGAGTGTTTCCCTTACTTTTCCAAATAACTAGCCTTGTAAATAAACTGTTTGCCTAAATGATGAAAACAGGCGATTAAGATTTGAGCTGAATGAGATTTTCACTCTGCAGCGGAGTGTGCGCTGATATGAAACTTCCTGGCAGATTAAAACTGTGTGCTGGACTGAGACTCGGACTCGGGACCTTTGCCTTACGCGGGCAAGTGTTCCAAAGAACACACTGTCTTCTTCTGCGATCAACCCGCGTACAACAGACATATACTACAGTTACACTACATAGAAACAGACAAACAGTATTTCAAAAACAACACATTTAAGAGTACCTGCGGACACGATATAACAGACATGCCTATATGCAATATAACAAAAATCTCCAGAGGGTGTACAGCGACACTCACAGTGACAGTGAAAACAGTGACACTGAAGATGAAGGGGAGAAGGAAGACGACATGTAACAGTAAATAAGTGTAAGGTACTGCCGATCAAGCTAAGAAATCAGCAAATGATGTGTATGGATGAACACCTAATGTTAATGCGTAGTATTAACAATACTATCTTTCTGCTGCCAACGAAACTTTTTTTGTTTTTTTTTTTATGACTCGGGGCCAATAGCTCGAAGAAACCATGTCACTAATTGCGCGTCCCCTCCCGCCGGAGGTTCGAGTCCTCCCTCGGGCATGGGTGTGTGTGCTGTCTTTGACGTAAGTTAGTTTAGATAAAGCCTATGGCCGATGACCTTAGCAGTTTGGTCCCTTAGAAATTCACACACATTTGAACATTTTTGAAACCATTCCAAGGTATTCACCGCCAGTCACAGTCGGTGATGACACTAAAAGTCTCCTCTCCTGTCATCCATTTACATTATTCCTAAAAAGGCAAAATTATGTTTATATTTCACCTTAAATAATTGTTATTTTTAAAAAATATTATTCTGTGTCCAATGTTGTCGATAAAAATAAAGCTAAAAAAGAGAAAACTGCAAAAAAAGATGACAAATGTGAACTGTAAGACTGATGACCTGATTTAAAACACGTATTTAATTTAGCAATAAATAAATAAAATACCTGTACGTTAAACATGTTTCTGCCTACACTTGCTCAACTAGTTTATTTGTAAGCATCCCATAGTTCTATGTGCTCCCTTAATCCTTTGGTATGGGTCTCTCACAACTGTGCAGTAAGTTGCATGGATATTTTATAGATTTAGTACATTTTCTACGTATCTTGTCAATGAAATGAAATCTGCCACCTATCTATACCTACGATTGAGACTACATTATCTTTCAATTACATATTTCGACAAATTATTTCACAAAAATATTTGTATGGGTTGACTAATTCCGACTGTGACTAGTTGGCACATATTGCACTTTATGAACTGCACAATTTTTCATTTGCTAGCATTTACAGCAAGCTTCCAGTCTTTGCACTACTTTGAAATCTTTTCTCCATCTGATTGAATATTTGTTATTCTAGTGGTCCTCTTAATTACTAAAAGCACCCGGCAGCTGGGGATGCATGGACTATTGAGGTCTTGTACAGCAAGGAGACAGAAAAGTAGATTTGTAACGTCTTAGCTAATAATGAACTAATAAGAAGACTGCGTCTAGTCGTCATCACCAATTTCGTCCATGTTTATAGTAGACGCAGTGCTTGGCCAGAAACTAAAGTGAATGACGTGGGAGCTCACAGTGGCCAAGCGTTTAAAAAAAATATCATCTCTGACGTGAGCCGGGAGAACCCCGAGCCATGTAGGTCAGCGTGGTTGGAAGACAGCGGATGGCATAGCAGAAAGAGTGCAGAACAGTCCTTAGTCATAAACTTCTTACTTTAAACTTTTACGTCACTTACACTGCAAATAAACCGAAGTAATTGTTAATATATTGTATTTAATAACAAATTTAATAAAAGGCATGAAAAGGAAAGGCAAAGCAAGATTTTGGACCTGTAAACGAATTTCCGAGAAAGGATTGTACTTACAGCGTCCATGAGGACACTACAGTTAACTTTGCCAGGAGGAACTGTAATTAAAGCATGCAGGGCTTCGTATTCCATTACTTTCATTTTGACCTACAAGCAGCTCTCAGCAGCTGCACGTCGTGCACGAAAATGCTGTCCGTAGAGAGTGAGAAAGAAATGACATCCGGAAAAATACATTCCATTGTACATCATCGGCTTTTCTCGCCAATACTTGGTGAAATGATGTGTAAAGTGTGGTTTTCTACCGAACTGTGCGATGAGAGAAAACCCATTATCAATTAGACAACGTTAATTTTTGTATAGGATCTTTAAAACAACCATAAGAAAAACACTGACCGAACAGGCCTTGAAGGCCCGACGGTACCGACTGGCCGCCGTGTCAGGCTGTTGACCATTTTCGTGACCGGTGTGGCTACTTCTCAATCAGGTAGGTCCTCAATTGGCCTCACAAGGGCTCAGTGCACTCCGCTTGCCATCAGAACTATGCAGAGATGTCCGCAGCTCGTGGTCTAGTGGCTAGCGTTGCTGCCTCTGGATCACGGGGTCCCGGGTTCGATTCCCGGCCGGGTTGGTGTTTTCTCTGCCCGAGGACTGGGTGTTTGTGTTGTACTCATCATTTGACCATAATCGTCAACACTCGTGACAGTGGCTCTATTCGATTGTGTGAAAAATTGGACTGTATAAAAACTGGGACTTCGTACGGGCGCTGGTGACCAAGCAGTTGAGCGCCCCACAAACCAAACATCATCATCATCATCGACAAATCCGGACGGTGACTCATCCAAGCGCTAACCAACCCCCACAGCACTTAGCATGGGTAAATAAATGTCGTGTGACTAGGGCCTCCTGTCGGGTAGACCATTCGTCAGGTGCAAGTCTTTTGATTTGACCCCACTTCGGTAACTTCCGTGTCGATGGGGATGAAATGATGATGATTAGGACAACATAACACCCAGTCACTCGGCGGAGAAAATCTCCAACCCAGCCGGGAATCGAACCCGGGCCCCTAGGACTGTCATTCTACCGCGGTGACCACTCAGCTACCGGGGGGCGACTTAACGTGGGTGATTTGACGGGAACATTGCGGCAACCGTGTTTCTGTAAAAATTCTGTGTTTATAATGTGTGCAAGACGCTCAGAAAATTACTGCTTCTCCAGTTTTTGTGATGAATATGACCCCACCAAGTGTAAATCATGATCTGTCAAGCAATGAATGTATCTAACTTTATGAACGAAGTTCTTGTGTACACCTCCTTAGAATCCATTCCTGGAAATTTATTTACAGTCCCAAGTTTTCCTTTGCCTTTCGTTTTCATTCATTTTATTAAACAATTAATAACTAAAGTATACTGGATTTTATTTCAGTTTATTTACTTTGTAAGTAAGTAAAAATTAAAAATTAAGTCAAAACGAAAGGTCCCCGTAGGGATCGACCCAACGACCCTCGAGTTTTATACTCTTCTGACGGCGCTATCTGCTGCCTGAAAACTACGCACAGTGTGTCACATGACTCACCCGATACGCTTGAAATATCCATTTCTTTTGTTTTCTAAGCGCTTGGCCATCTGGAGCTCCCAGTTCGTGACTTTCTTTCCCGGCTACGTCTTGCATATATTACATATTTGGAAGAAACGTAACGTTGGTAACGAGTTCGCTACAGCCAAATATGTGGGTCAGTTGTAGCAGAATGGGAGAATGCGGACTGTGACTTGTATTCACTAATCTTAATGGGCACAGGGAAATTTAAACAACAACGGCAATTTCGGAATTTAATCACTTCTACCAAATAAGATATGGGTGCTTTAATCACTGTACCGCCTGGCTGAGAAAGCTTTCAGTTGGTAGCTACAGTCGGAAAAAGAGGGCTACTTTTATCTTTCATGCGACTGTCTGTCTTGCTCAGTACTAACGGGCATGAGGTGAACACTTCACTTACATTAGTTATCACGTTATAAATACCAACGTTATCTAGTATTTCACAGTCGAGTTAATTACCGTCTATGCAAAATGTCAGTTTTTGTAAGCGAATATCCACATACAATTATAATGTTGTTCTTTATTGTATAAAAGGTATGGTTCAATGTTCGTCAGCCTAAATCTGTAATCACCCATGTGCAATGGTCTTCAAATAGCTTTTGAAGAAGAAAATGAATGCATCTGTGTACTGTCGATCATACTGCAATTGTATAACGGCATATAGTAGATTGCTAGTGAAATTGCTTTCTGCGATTACTCTTTGATAGCGTAAAGGTCACACAGTGTAGATGGGTCTAGCTTATAACCTGCGGCTTTTGTAGTTTCAGTACGCCCTGTGAATCGGTCTGGAAACACCACGATTTCAACGTCGAAACGATTTCAAGAAAAAATGCTTATATGAGAGCTGAGATAGAGAATTCATTACGTTTTCTGATGTGGCCAATGCACCGACCTTTTCTGTTACTAACATGTCGAAACGTCATTTGAAGAACATGGCGTAATTACGTGGAACGATTACATTCACAGAATATTAAGTTCAATATTTTTTTGAATATGTTATCCTTGCTCACCATTTCCTGTTATGTTCATGTAGTACTCATGAAATTATACTGATAAGTGTGCTACGGAATTTTAGGTTACTTTTATATGCGTTCCTGGAATCTATGGTTACATAGGTAGTTTAACCAGTTAGATGTAGCCATGAATGTTGCAGGTGTGTCCATTCGTCATACTCAAGAATCACTAAGGCGCTGCACCTGGTTTTGTCCTGAAAGTTCGGGAGAGCATTAGGAACACACTCCTTTGCGCTCGATGTGGAATTTTAGTTGTTCAGTAGAAATCGATGTGCCCATACAGTTGCTCCAAAGCTGATTACTGCATTTAGGATGATGTTATGGTGCATGTACACAGTGTGAAGCGGTCTCCTGTGACTGGCAGTCCTCGCAAGGGCAATCATAAGCACAATTATGACTGCCTTCTGCAGACTTACTACTGCGTGTATCGGAAGAATTTCGTATCTCATCCAAATGCATCAAGATACGTGCAAGGAATATTCTAATTGATTAGTTACATTACTTGAGAGTAAAATGAGAGACAGCGTATTCCTTAAACAGCATGTACGTAGTTTCTTGTTATTTCCTCCCATGTTCTCCATACCCGTTAGCAAATATGCCATGGAGTGTATGTTAATAAAGCGTAAGTTCATTAAAAACGCCCCCGTCGTAGCACGTCCACGTTTACAGACAAAAACACTGGATCTCTAATGCGTATAATATTTTCATTGTCTCTGGCTGGGTAGAAATGATTTGACAGTGATCTAGGCTCCTTTTAAGTGGAGTGGGACGTCATACGGGCCGACTTGGAGCAGGAGAGACACCATAGGACATTTTAATTTCCACTGTCTGTACTTTTACAAATCAGTTCATAAAACTTTGTCAGCACGATCAGGAAGGATTCAAGATTCACACTCAAAGCAGTGGAAATTCAAAAACATAACAAAATAATTTTTTTACATGTGAAATTTCATGATTTTTGCACTTACTATTGTCTGCATTTATTGCTATAGGTACACTTTTCTTCATAAGTAAAAGAGATTCTTCAATGAATTTTGCGCTGCTTCTAAAACACAGACTCCTCAATGTAAAACCCTAGAATTATCCAGATCTGTTAAAAACTGTTGCAAAAATTGAAATAAATAACAATAAAGTTTTAGTTTTTCTAAACATGAAGTTTAAAATGTAACAGCTCATTTGTTTTTTCATAAATTAAATAAAT
The DNA here is from genome assembly GCF_021461395.2 of Schistocerca americana. Taxonomy (NCBI): domain Eukaryota; kingdom Metazoa; phylum Arthropoda; class Insecta; order Orthoptera; family Acrididae; genus Schistocerca; species Schistocerca americana. The sequence goes on along the minus strand of NC_060125.1, from coordinate 208,663,278 downwards.
TCTAGGGTTTCATACACCTATAATAGTGTTTTGTATGCTGTGGAAAATTCATCGAAAAATTCCTTACTTATGAAGAAAAGCGTACCTATAGCAACAAATGCAGCCAATAGTAAGTGAAAAAATGATGAAATTTCACATGTAAAAGAAATTTAAAAATGTCCTGTGGTGCCTCTCCGGCAACACAGTTGTATACGTTTCCTAAGTATTCTGTAAGCGAGGAATATATATATATGGGTCGTCCGGTGCTTTCCGAACGTAAATTATCAGTGATAAAGGGAAGTAGTTGTTAAAAATGGAGTCACACAGGGTTCTAGCCTATCCCCGATGTTCCTTAATCTGTATATTGAGTAAGCAGTAAAGGAAACAAAAGAAAAATATTCAGTGGAAATTAAAGTCCAGGGAGAAGAAATAAAAACTTTCAGGTTTGCCGATGACATCGCAATTTTGTCAGAGACAACAAAGGACTTGGAAAAGCAGTTGAACGGAATGGACAGTATCTTGAAAGGAGGAAATAAGATGAACATCAACAAAATCAAAACGAGGATAATGGAATTTAGTCGAATTAAATCAGGTGAAACTGAGGGAATTAGATTAGGAAATGAGTCACTTAAAGTAGTGGATGACTTTTGCCATTTGGGAAGCAAAATAACTGATGATGGTCGAAGTAGGGAGGATATAAAACGCAGACTGGCACTGGCTAGAAAAGCGTATCTGAAGAAGAGAAATTTGTTAACTTCGAGTATACATTTAAGTGTCAGGAAGTCCTTTACGAAAGTATATATATGGAACGTAGCGCTGTATGGAAGTAAAACATGGTCTATAAATAGTTTAGACAAGAAGGGAATAGAAGCTTTCTAAATGTGGTGCTACAGAAAAATGCTGAAGATTAGATGTGTAGATCACTTAACTTACGAGGACGTACTGAATAGCATGGGGTGGGGGACGGGGGTGGGGGGGGGTGGGAGAAGAGAAATTTCTGGTAAAACCTGACCAAAAGAGAGGATCGGTTGGTAAGACACATTCCGAGACATCAAGCGATCATGAATTTAGTACTGGAGGGAAGTGTGTGGAGTAAAAATCGTAGGGGGAGACCAAGAGGTGAACACAATAAGCAGATTCAAAGGGATGTAGGTTGCAGTAGTTACTTGGAGACGAAGACGCTTGCACAGGATAGAGTAACATGGAAAGCTGCGGACTGAAGACCACAGCAACAAAATTTGGCTCTGTTAAGTTTTACTAGCGTTGTGGTTGCATCAATTCATACTCATTGTACCTTTGAACACGCATTAATCCGTTTAGATAAATGGGGCATTAGACCTTGTAATTTTATGATAGCGGCCCGTGTCTCTTGTTATTAATTCGCATACTTTGATTTTAGTTTTTTTTAGTATTAATAATTCTGAAATTACTAAGTCAGAATTATGACTGCAACAGCTTTTTGTATAAAAAATTTTGCGCAAAAATACACGTGTGGGTGTACGCGCTTGGTACGAAACCGGTTGTACGAGTCTATGAGCGACTACAATAAAGCAGCTAACACGGTAAATTGGACTCTCAATCAGTTTCACCAGCATTTCAGCCCCTCAGCCTATTTTAATTTGTTTGAGTGTTCCTTTCTATATATATATCGTGATCTGTTTGTTCCTTATAAATCTGATATCAGTATCCATGAAAGCGGAAAATAAGCTTCGCCATTTTTCATTTACACTTACAATGGGACCGCACCTTCTCATCATCGATTTCGTCTAAATTTGTGGTATATACACGGCTTCCCCGGAAAAGAATGTGTAGAAGTGGGAGCTCCAGATAGCTCAGTTTTTTGAAAAAATAACAATTTTGGCGCGGGTCGAGCGAGGCATATGGTTCTGTTTTACCTGCGCTGGGAACCGATGGTTCGCTGCAACTGCCGAGGGCTCCTCGAAGGTCACAATGAAACTATCAGAATAAGCAGCCCTGTACGCACTAATTGCAATCCCTTCTTAGAAAGTTATCAGATGCCGCAAATACGCTGTAAGTACGATCCTTCCTTGTACATTTATTCGCAAACCCGAATTTTCCATTGACTTCCTTTATCATGTCTTTCATGGAAACATGAGCATTATTTCAGTTTGTTTGCAGTGTAAGTAACATAAAAATTCAGAATGCAAAAAAAAAGGTTCACTGAGGGATTCGACCTCACAATCCTCCTCGGCTTACCTTTGTATACTTTTCCGTTACGCCTGCATCTGCATCTACATCTACATCTACATTTACATGGATACTCTGCAAATCATACTTAAATGCCTGGCAGAGGGTGCATCGAATCACCTTCACAATAATCTCGAACAGCGTGCGGAAAGACGAACACTATCTTTCCGTGCGAGCTTTGCTTTCCCTTATTCTATTATGATGATCATTCCCCCATTTGTAGGTCGGTGCCAACAAAATATTTTCGCTTTCGGAGGAGAAAGTTACTGATTGAAATTTCGTGAGACGATTGCACCGCGAAGAAAAACGCCTTTTTTTTAATGGTGTTCACCCCAAATCCTGTATCATGCCACCGACACTTTTTCCACTATTTCGCGATATTGCTAAACGTGCTGCTCTTCTTTGAAGTTTCTGGATGTACTCCGTTAATCGTATGTTGGATCTTCTAAGTCTTCTGCCAATAAAACGCAGCCTTTGGTTTGCTTTCAACACAATATTTTCAATGCGTCCTTTCCAGTTTCAGTTGCTGGTAATAGTAATTGCTAAGTATTTAGCTGAATTTACAGGTTTAGATTTGACTGATTTACCGTGTAACCAAAGTTTAACGGAGTTCTTTTAGCACTCATGTGTACGACTTCACATTTTTGCCTGAAAACTGCGCTTAAATAAACGGTTCATGATGCGTGCGACCCGCAGGTAAAATGCCATTTTTCCTAAGCGCTTTGCCGTCTGGAGCTCCCATTTCTGATACTTTTATTTCTAGCCACGCCCTGTACATACCATAAAGTTGGACGAAATCGCTGATGACCAGTAGGTACCGTCCTGTTGTTAGTGTCCGACTAGTTCGGTGTCTTTAGCATTTCCACACGGTGCAATGCAACCCTAATCGTTAGGCACAGTCTTCGCATGGCCAAGCCACGAGATGTGTTTGATCAGCTGTAATTTGCTCTTCCGAGGACACGAATGAGATTCGCTTTTGTTGTGAAGTACGTTGAAAATTAATTTACAGTGTACTCTCCACAAAGCATTTTACTAGCATGAAAACACCTTTCAGTACTGTAAAGGAAGCCCGCCCGGTTGGCCGTGCGGTCTAACCCACTGTTTTCCGGGTGGGAAGGAGCGCCTGGTCCCCGGCACGAATCCTCCCGGCGGATTTGTATCGAGGTCCGGTGAACCGGCCAGACTGTGGATGGTTTTTAGGCGGCTTTCCATCTGCCTCGGCAAATACGGGCTGGTTCCCCTTATTCCGCCTCAGCTACACTATGTCGGCGATTGCTGCGCAAACAAGTTCTCCACGTACGCGTACACCACCATTACTCTACCACGCAAACAAAGGTGTTACACACGTCTGGTGTGAGACGTTCCCTGGGGGGTCCACCGGAGGCCGAACCGCACAATAACCCTGGGTTCGGTGTGGGGCGGTGGAGGGCTGAAGTGGACTGCGATAGTCGTCGTGAGGTTGCGGACCACTGCGGCTGCGGCGGGAACGGAACCTCTCCGTCGTTTCTAGGTCCCAGTTTAACATAATATAACATAACATAACTGTAAAGGACGTCATTGATCACTGCCGAGTAACTTTCGGACAGTGACATACGAAAAGAGTAATATATCTCTACAGCAGTGCCTGCAAAGTGCAACGGTTCAACTCGGTATACTTCGCCTCAACTCGGCTTGCTAGGTGAGGCTAACGCTGTGCGCTGCCGAATGCGCTGCCAGACGGCTTAGTCAACATTGGAATACGTAAGCGCAAGACAATTACCGGAATAATGGAACCATCTGCTCCAAAAAAAAAAAAAAAAAAAAAAAAAAAAAAAAAAAAAAAAAAAAAAAAAAAAAAAAAAAGGGAAAATCGCCGAAAGTCAATTTAAACCGGAATGGGAACTCTCCTACTTTTTTGTGCGTTGTGACGATAAAGCGAAATGTCTAATCTGCGGTACACTAATTACGTGTGTCAGAAAATCGTCTATTGAAAGGCACTACAGCAAATTGCATTCAGAAAAGTATAGTGATATAACAGGGGATGCCAGAGAGGACGAATTACGGAAGTTGCAAACTCTTGCAGAAGAGAATTCTGTACCTACAAACGAGGTTTGTTGCAAGTACTTTAGCATGTATATTTTGGTTAAAGGTCATGCGAAACGAAATAACATTTGTTTAGATTCCTTAGTTTTCGTTTTCGCATAAATTATTTCTAACGTATCTTTCTTTCTCTACTTTAGGATGAAGAAGATGAGGGATGTTGCGAAAGGACTCTCAGAGCTAGTCACAAATTTGCTCTGCGTTTAGCAAGAGCTGGGAGGCCATTTATGGACGGGCCATTAATAAAAAACATTATGTTGGACGTAGTAGAGACAATGAATCCCCCATTAGCTCCCGCGTACAGCAGAATACCACTTTCCAGAATGACAACACATCGGAGAATCAACGACATTGCTGAGAATTTGCTTGAACAACTGGCTGCCAAAATTGAAAACTTCCTAGCGTACTCCATCGCACTTGATAAGTCCACGGATATTAACGACACGGCTCAGTTAGCAATATTTTTGCGTGGCGTGGACGACGAGCTACATGTAACGGAAGAGCTCCTGGATATGATTTCGTTGAAGGACACTGTTACAGGGGCGGATATTTTAGCAGCTGTTGAAATGGCAGCTGAAGGAATAGGACTCCCTTGGGAAAAGTTGTTTTCCGTGACCACAGACGGGGCACCAGCAATGTGCGGTAAAGCAAATGGGTTTATTGGCCTATTGCGGAAAAAACTTAACATGCCAAATTTACCTTCCGTTCATTGTTTTGCACACCAAGAGGCTCTTTTTGCGAAACTTATCGGTCTTCAAGATGTGATGAAGGTAGTGGTGCGTATCGTGAACTATATTCGTTCTCATGGACTCACTCATCGTCAATTCAAAGAATTTTTGATATCCTTTGAAGAGGAGTATCCAGATATTCCGTATCACGCTGAAGTGCGCTGGCTGAGCAAAGGGAAAGTGATTTCCCGAATTTTTTGACTACGCCACACTGTGGCTCAGTTTTTGGAGAGCCACTTTTTCATGACCCTGAATGGGTAGCCGATTTAGGATTTTTAGCAGACATCATGGCTCTCCTAAATGATTTAAGTCTGAAACTCCAAAAAGAAAAAATCTCATCAACGATTTGATCAGCAAAATAAACGCTTTCCAGTATAAACTGAAGCTCCTCAAAAACAACCTTTCAGAAAAAAATACGCAACACTTTCCTGAACTAGGTAAGCGAAATATAAATTGTAGCTTTAATAAAACAGCCTGATTTTTATAACCGCTCTAGTCAAAACGGTACTACGTTTTTGTTTGACAGCATCTGTGCAGGAAGGAGCGCGCTTTAAAAAATACGTCGAGGTGCTAAAATACCTCGAAAATGCGTTTAACGACCGATTCCAGGTAATGGGCCGGTATATGACATACAGCTAAATAAAGGAGATTGCGTTACATATGCAAGTGTAACATTACATTAAAACCAATAGTACACATTACATGTTTATTAAAATCTATCGCATTTTAGTACTTCGAAACAACGGCTTACATTACTTTCATTTATTAACATTGGCTTTGTTATTGTTTCAGGAAGTTAACTACCTTCAGCCAATTCTCGGTTTTTTTTGTGTAACCTTTTTCGATGGATATTGAAAGTGCGCCTTCAGATTTACATTTCGAACTAATTGATTTGCAAAGCGATGTTCACCGAAAGGATGTGTTTTGCAATAGAAAAGGTTTGCTCCAATTCTACACAGTGAAGCAGCGAAGATTATTTCTATGTTTGGTTCCACTTATGTATGTGAAAGGTTTTTTTCTGTTTTGTCTTGTACAAAAACTAGATTGTGTGCGAGTATTTCTAATTGTAATTTAAAAAATTCTCTCAGAATTGCTGTCAGCCAATCTCTTGTTCCAGATCTTAGTAGCATAATTGAAAATAAAATAAAGAGCACATAGGAAGATACATTTGTGTTGAAACCAAATTTAAAATTGTTACCATTACAGTTATTACATAAATCTCTTTTGTACCGGTACACCAAACTAAGCTCTCCACCTAGTGTACATTAGTATTTGGCAATGACGAAGACAACAGGGTAAAAGCTTTGAAACAGGTCGAGACAGGCGGTGCGAGCGACACAAGCTAAGGAAGTGAGAGGCAGCGCTGTTGCGCAAAGCCGAGGAGTGGGGGGTCTGCACCATCGTCAACATAGCGCAGCCGTCTTCTGCACTCTGCACTGTGCGATGCACCGGTGCATGCACCTTGTGCGGCCCTGCTCTACAACAATAAACGCAGAAGACTTTTTTAAGAGACATCAATCTTCCTTATATTATGATAGCAGTTCTGTCTGTTGCTACTTTTGGTCCTCCTGTAGTAGCAGTGTACTTTTTTCTAGTCACTGGAAGAAGTGCGCCGGCCGCGGTGGTCTCGCGGTTCTAGGCGCGCAGTCCGGAACCGTGCGACTGCTACGGTCGCAGGTTCGAATCCTGCCTCGGGCATGGATGTGTGTGATGTCCTTAGGTTAGTTAGGTTTAAGTAGTTCTAAGTTCTAGGGGACTAATGACCACAGCAGTTGAGTCCCATAGTGCTCAGAGCCATTTTTTTGGAAGAAGTGCGGGTCATTCCCGTTTTCAAGAAGGGTCGTCGAACAGACGCGAAAACCTAGACGCCTGTGTCTCCGACGTCGGTCAGTTCTAGAGTTTTGGAGCACGTTCTATGCTCACATACTGTGACGTTTCTGGAGACGGAGAAGTGCTCTGTAGGAACCAGTATAGTTCTGAAAGCAACGACTGCGTGAAACCCAGTTCGCTATGTTTGACACGAGACCCAAAAAGCGGTAGATAACAGGGCACAGTTTGACGTCATATTCCTTGACTGCCAGAAAGCGTTCGATGAAGTTCCGCACTATCGCCTAGTGGACAAAATACGAGAGTAGGTAATATCAGACCACCTATGTGATTGGACTGAAGAGTTTTTAGAAAATAGAGCACAGCATCTCATGATCAACTTAGAGAGATCTCCGGACGTAAAAGTAGGCTCGGGTGCATCCCAAGGGAATGCTATAGGACCATTACTTCTTATACTATGTGTAGAGGACCTAGGGGATAATATCTGAAGTTCCATGAGGCAGTCACAATGCTAGAAAATTATAGCGTAGTGTAGGAAGACCCGCAATGGTTCGGCATTTGGCGCGGGGACTGACAGTTGACCTTCAACAAAATCATATGTAATGGACTGCGTAGGAATAAGCGGAAAAACCCACTATCGTATGATTAGAAGACTGCAGAACAATCGCTGAAAGCAGACCACGTCCATTAAATATCTGGGATTGTGCGTACGGAGCAATTTCAAGTGGAATGACCATATAAAGCAAATCGAAGGCGGATGCCGGAATCAGATTCTCTTGAAGAACGCTCAGGAAGTGTAGTATGACCACCAAGGATGTAGTGTACAAAACCCTCGTTCGACCAACAATCAATATAGTCATCAGCCGGGATCGGTACCAGATAGGATTGCTGAAATGCCCGCATCTCGTGGTCGTGCGGTAGCGTTCTCGCTTCCCACGCCCGGGTTCCCGGGTTCGATTCCCGGCGGGGTCAGGGATTTTCTCTGCCTCGTGATGGCTGGGTGTTGTGTGATGTCCTTAGGTTAGTTAGGTTTAAGTAGTTCTAAGTTCTAGGGGACTGATGACCATAGCTGTTAAGTCCCATAGTGCTCAGAGCCATTTGAACCATTTGATTGCTGAAACAAATACCTAGTACCCAAAGAAGAACATCACGTTTCGTTACAGGTTCACTTGATACGCGCAAAAGCACAAGGAAATGCTCAACCAATTACGTGGCAGACGCTGCGAGAGGCTTTCTGCATCGCCATGTGATTTTCTGTTTAAATTCCGAGAGCGTACGTTCAGCATCTAGATACATACAGTACTTCGCAAGATACGGTGTGGTTCGCGGCGGAGGATACGCTATACCACTAACAGTCATTTCCTTTCCTGTTACACTCGCAGATAGAACGAGGAAAAAACGACTCTCTGTATGTCTCCGTATAAACCCCAGTTTTTCGTGCCTTATCTTCGTGGTCCCTACGAGCGATATGCGTTGGCGGTAGTAGAATCGTTGGGCAGTCACCTTCAAATGCCGATTCTCTAAATTTCCTAAATAGTGATTCTCGGAAGAGCGTCGCATTCCCTCCAGTGATTCCCATTTGAGTTCCAGAAGCATCTTCGTAGTACTTGCGTGTTGTTCAAACCTACCGTTAACACATCTAGCAGTCCGCCTCTGAGTTACTTTTTGTCGCACTAGCGTCCAATACGTGGTCTCCTTTAGAGATGAACCCCACTTTCTTATAAGAGTCAATCAATCCTTTGCTTCCTCCTAAGCATATCTCGTGAAAAGGGCCATGAAGGTAAAATTAGAAAGATTCCAACTCACAGGGAGTGTTACCAACAACTGGAACAACAAAGGGGTAATGTAACAATGGTTCACGAAGTACGCTGCGCCACACACCGTAAGATGGCTTGCGGAGTACAGATATACAGGGAGAATCAAAACTCCACCGACAATCTTCCGTAGTGGACGCTAATATGCTATCACCAAAACGTACAACGCATCCGCTTTCTCTTAGAAGCCTATGTACGGATGCAAAATGGTAGTGGTGCGGTTGTAGTCACTGTGCGGAAAGCTCATCATAGGTGTGACTGTGACGCAGTTTCACAGCATTCAGTGAGCTGATAAGCGATGAGCATATTGCTCACCTGTTCATCAGTGCTGTGTGTCACAGTGAACGTACAGCTAATACTGCGGAAAAACAAACTCGAGACAGAATAATTCCTCACAGAATGCAAGTCACAGTGCGAAGAGTAAAGTGGGCATTATTGTTGTCAACAGCAAGTGAGGGAATCGAACAAATTTGTATACAAACAAGAGAGACAGCGTTTACCGTCGACATCTGCATTGTCGTACACTATTTTGGGTGCATGCACACGTCTAATTGGTGCAAGAAACCAAACGAAATGAAACAACTCCGTAACGAGCCACCGAAGATCGTGGGTTCCACTTCATCCTGTGGGGCTCCTACAACTATCGCCGCATCCTGATATCTGTCGACACCGGTTTCTGTATTCCCAATCATCAGCGACTTCTATTTATCTCTTTTTGTCACGGCCTCCTATATCGCATCTAACTTGGTAACTTCCGATCTTCCGCTTTCTTTCTTCTTTGAAGATGGTACTGTACACATCAAATCTTCTTTAGCCATCGGTCGTTTGTCATTCTTATTACATGTCCATACCAGGCGATCTACGGTCCTTTTAATATATATGTGGTGCTTTCTTCAGTATG